>NW_016164813.1:0-29934 GCF_001687245.7 Rhagoletis zephyria | reverse complement strand
AGGGCCGTATATTCCTGCTCCATATAGTACCTCCGTCAGTTATGAAGCCGTCTATGAACTACCTTTGGGTGTGTGAAAATTGATTCCTTCCAGGTTCCAGAATTTCCACCCAAAGATAGATAATTTTTTTTTTAAATTAAGAAAAATCATAATTATTGCAATTATTGTTCGAATACACCAACTGATAATACTGAATGATAAAATTTATTGTTTTCAGCTATATTTTGCATTCGCCGATTTGGTTAGGTAAGAGCTGGCAAAAAAATCCCTTACAAAATTTTCAAAAATGCCTTTAGCAATCCTTAAAAATTATCTAAAAGTTGGAAAAATTGCCTGAAAAAGTTTAATTCATATTGACACTTAGCAAATAATTGTTTTTTTTTTGTTTTTACTTTATTTACTGTTTTCCATTACAATAAACCACAGGATACTTTTTAGATCACACTGTGTAATAGAGAAAATTTACTTTTTGAGTGTCCCAGTACTATGATTAACAATTTTCCAGCATTCTGAACTTTTCACAAACAAACAACAAAGCTTTTAACAATATTTTATGCTTTATTCATTTCAAAAGTTTTTTCTCATATTAAAATCAATTCAAAACTGATGATTTTATAAAAATTTTAGTATATGTACCTTCGAATTTAATTTTTCTTAATTCTACGAAAATCGTATTCAGTTACGAATATTTAAAAAAAAAAATTCATATTCACTGTACGATTTTGAGATTTCAAGTTGTATCTTCGTTTGGGACCATATTCGCCTATGCTAAATCCGGTGGAAACAATATGGTCTAAAATGAAGTAATTTGCCAAACCAAGTATGGATGTGCCCAATGTTGAGGGTCCAGGAGCAGAGGCTGCAGTACTTGGAAAAAGATTGATCATGCCAAGGTAGCCATATCAGGTGGAGATTGCGGTCGAGCAACACAGCATTGCTTTTCATTTCATGCTAAGTATGTATGTATGTTTGTACAGCAATGGTTGAATTGTTCTCTTAAATTTTAAATTTCTGAATTTTAAATGAAAGTTTCTGAATTTTAAATGGAAATTCTGAATTTGAATTGCAACTTTCTGAATTTAAAATGAGAGTTCTGAGTTTGAAATAGAAATTCTGAACTTCAATTGTAACTGTCTGAATTTAAATTGCAACTTTCTGAACTAAAACTAAAAAAGGCTGTAGACGAATTGTTTAACTTCAAATGCTTAACCAAAATTCGGGTATAATTGCGAATATGGTTTTATTAGAAATTAGAGTGTTAGAAAATGTTTGAATAAACTTTTTTAATTATTTGCTCAGGACTACGATCTCTATTCCGTTATTATAGGCAATATTTAGTCTTGCGTTGTAAAGCATGCAAAAGTGAGAAATAAAGAAATAATAAATAAAATGAAACTAAAGATCTGCCAACACTGCCAAACTCATAACCCCAGCAAAGAATATCTTAGAATATATTGCACAATAGAGCGTATCACGATATATGGGCAGAAAAAAAGTTTGATTGTTGACTGTTTGAATGTTTCAGTACCACAAACGAAAATACATAATAGCTCTGATCTCAAACAGCAAAATTACTCTCTGAAGTGAGAGTAAAAAGTGAGTAGCAAAACAAAAAGTACGGGAACAAAAACACCATTTTTCCTGTAAAACCGTCAACCAGTGATTGCTTGACACTTTTCATGATTTTACCAGAAGAAAAAGTTCGGGTAAAATCTCGCAACTTCATTCTCTACACAACTCTCCAAGCTAACACTTTAAATTTTTATTGAAGGTGTATTTTAATATATGCTACCAAAATCTGTGAAAAACGCAATAAATTTTTCCAAATCCAAGCACAATCAATATTCGCAAATTAAACTCGACCCTCTCAGCCGCCTTCCATTATTTTGAATACTACACAATTTTGAATTTTTACTGTAAGCACAAACGTATACATACATCTCATAGATGAGATGTTCTCATAATGTAAATATGTANAATTAAACTCGACCCTCTCAGCCGCCTTCCATTATTTTGAATACTACACACTTTTGAATTTTTTTATTGTAAGCACAAACATATACTAACATAGTTATGGTTTTCTCGAAATGTAACTATGTACATACACATGTACATATGTATTTCATTAATTCATATATATATATATATATATAGCCAATGTTTGTTCATTCATATTAAATTACGGTATTCTCCTTTCTTAAGCCATCAAAAGATACAAAGCAGCAAACTATACACTTAAAAAACCATATCATTTAATAAAAAGTTACCTTCAAACTACAAACCTATGTATGTATATGAGTNCAATGTTTGTTCATTCATATTAAATTACGGTATTCTCCTTTCTTAAGCCATCAAAAGATACAAAGCAGCAAACTATACACTTACAAAACCATATCATTTAATAAAAAGTTACCTTCAAACTACGAACCTATGTATGTATGTATATGAGCAAACAAATGCACAGTACATTAATTTATTCAAATTTGAGATATCAGATAATGGTCATGTATTTTTTCATTACCATTCATCAATGATCGAATTTACGATATTTAATTAATTATTTTAAATATTAATTTGTACCTAACAAAACCAGGTGTACAAGTTATAAATATATATGTATGTATACAAACAAATATGTATGTATGTATATATACCAAACATATGTTTGTAAGCATTTTTCCGTAACTTACAGTTTTTCTAATTCTTACCGTTAGAATTTGAATGCAACAATTTTTTGCTTTGTTTTATATTTACGTACGTAGATCTAAACTTGAAAATTATACTAAGTAGATACATATGTATGTAATATGCATACTAAATGATATACATATGTACGTCCATACTTATGTATATGAATATATATTTATGGATATGTTTTTATCACTACAACGCAGTTGATTGACAAGTTATTGGATGTTAAATGCATTTAAAATAACTAAAAGGCGATACTCGAAAATGAGATGGCAAGTTTTTTTTTCTTTTACAAAATAAGTAACAAAAAACCTGTTAAAAGACTTTGTAATATAAAGAAACTCGAAAAAATATAAAATAAATTTACATGAATACTTATGGATACTGTTACGATTTTTACTTTGTATCCATTCCCTCGTTGTGATTTGAGGGAATTTGGTTTTATAAATTTTTTGTTCAACCCCACTGATGAATGTCGCATTTGTTCAAAGTGTATGGACTCCGCGCCGCATTGGTCAAAGCAACGTCCCAGAAAATAAAATATATAAAAAAGGTTTTTTCTTAACAGCGGCGACCCTCGGCAAGTAATCGTAAACCTCCGATTGTATTTCTGTCATGAAAAACAGTTTTTCATAAATATACAATCGCCGTTCGGAGTCAGCGTAAAACTGTGGGCCCTCCCTTTTGTGTGACAACATCAAGGCACACCCCACAAATCGGAGAAGAAGCTCGGCCAAACACTAACATATAAATACATACATGTGTTAGCGACAATCTATTATTATTATTGTTACTCTATGTTGAATCGCCTAGAAAACTGCCTCTTGTAAATCCAGCTTAAGATAGCCGAATGTCAAGGTGAGACAGCTATTTCATCAGAGATCGCAAAGCACGAGAACGGCTGAACCGAAATTTCGAACACGTGCTGCCGACTTTCAAAGGATGGTTATCGGCTAACAAAAATCTCGATATATAGAAGGGCGTGGAACCTCTCATACAAACCGAATTTTTCATACTCCATATCTCTCGAAGTGTTCATGGTAGAGTGATGGAACTTGGTATGGAGATATATGAAATCGATCGCATACTCTTGGAGAAAAATTGGACCTATTGAATAAGGGGGCCTGACACCTCCCTTTCAAACCGAATTTTTCATACTGCATATTTACTCCGGAAATTTTCATGAAATAGTGATGGTATTTGTTATGGAGATATATGAAATCGATTGCATACTCTTGGAAAAAAAGTTTACCTTTTGGAAAAGGGGGCGTGACAGCTTTCTTTAAAACTAACGAATTTTTCACTGGAAGTATTTTTGGTAGAGTACTGGAGCTTGGTATGGAGATATGTATATGAAACGAACGGCAATAACGCAAATTTGTCTTATTTCCCAATTGAATGTGAAATAACACAAATTTGCTATATTTAATTTCACGTCTCGTTGTTGAAAATAAAGCAAAACTCCTATTTTGGTATTATTTCCCATTTAAAAGTGAAATTTAGCAAATTTTGCGTTATTGCCATTTGCGTTATTTTAATAAGAATATTGACTTGGTAGTATTGGAACTACTACGAAGGGGGTTTGGCATATAAAACCGCACCCACCCATTAGAAAGAGAAATAGTGAAACTTTTAGACCCCTCTGCAGACCCCTAGGGATCCATTGGAAAATACGATAAAATTAGCATTTTGACAGAGAAAATGTAGACACGGCTTACTCCAACCACAGGATTTTTGCGCAAAATACCTTTCTGCATTGGCCGCGCTTAGAAAAAATAAACCCTCATCAGTCCAACTCCGGCTACGCTGACCCAGTATCTTTCCATATCCCAAACCAAATTCATTAATACATTTTAATTCAAAAGTTTGAAATCTTTATTGAAAACCAGCGTTTAATCGTTTAACCACACGCGTAAGTTAAAAGTTATTGATTCGGGTTACAGGTTTGAAAACAATAACCCAAAATTTTTGTACAAATAACCGAACCGTACCCAACAAAATACCTTTTGCTTGTGGGAAGGTAAGGCTTCCTCAAGTGGGCCCCGAATTTACCAAAATTAATATTTTTCAATGATATTCAGGCAGAACCGAGTTTTGTAGTCGAAAAGTACAGTTTGCAAATTTTGTTGCAAAATTCCAAATAGTTTTTTTTAAATCAACAATCGAAAATTTTTGCAGTGTTTTCGAAATTATTATTTTTCTTTGAAAGTAACTGTCCAACTGAAACAGATTTGTAAAACATTAAACTATGCAATGAAATTATTTGCGTTACAAAAATATTTTTTTTTTGCTTTTCAATATTTTTTTTATGAACAATTGAACATTTAAACAACTTCTGCGCTTCTGGACGAAATTTTTTAACAACAACTTATGAAATAAACATTTCTGCATTTATCTATGAAAAAAATGCGTGCATTTCGATAAAGTTTGGTCGGAATGAATTTTTATTTGCCAGCGTGCGCGCCCGATTCTCCCTTGATTGTTAAATAGTCTGTAAGAAATTATGCTTTCATAGACTGATTGATAAATAAATAAATAAAAAAATTTTTTAAATGTTCAATTATTCATAAAACAAGTAATTTTTAGCAAAAAAAAAAACCGACTTAAAAAATATATATATATATATATATATATTTCATGATCTAATGATCGGATCTAAACCAGATTAGTACCACCTCTGAGACACTACCTTCCCGATGGAGAACGAATTATCGAAATAGGTTGACGTGGTCCAAAGTTATGCGGTAACATACAACTTGATGACCGTCTCCTGTTTTGGAAGTCGGTTAAAAGTTGTTGAAAAGCAAAAAAATTTTGTAACGCAAATAATTTCATTGTATAGTTTAATGTTTTTTAAACCTGCACCCAAAAATTGTTTAATTCGGACACTTACTTTCAAAGAAAATTAAAATTTCCAAAACACTGCAAAAATTTTCAATTTTGATAAAAAAAAGTTGTACTTTTCGACTACAAAACTCGGCGCTGCCTGTGTATCATTGGAAAATATTAAGCTTGGTAAATTCGGGCCCCACTTGGGGAGCCTTACCCTTGTTAAAATTTCGATTCTAAGAACAAAATGTTAAAAACAAAAAAAAAAAGTAAATAACATTTGAAGGATTTTGGATATTAGGTATGGTAGCACGAAATGTCATGATCTGCTTAATCGTCAGGTTATTGATATGGCGATGAAAAAGTGACAATGGCACTACCCATGATGCAATAATACAAGGTGTTATCAGTTGGCAACTTCTCGCTCTAATTCCGCCATATTGACTGCCTTACGTGAAACAGTGTTACTTCTTTAACTATTCTTTGCCCATTAATATAGTTGAATGTTTTTTATTTTTTCTCAGTATACACATTTTGTTTTCTTAAAAAGGTATTTATCTTATTTTATTTCATTTCATAACGAATATCCTATAAAAAAGCAAATTTTGTTTAGGAGAAAATGTGAAATTTGATATTTTTCAGCCATATGGGGATTCATTTCTTCCCATTTTTCTCCTCATTCTACTGAGTTAAGGTAGTGTCAAATCGACTTGTCACAACTGATACCACCTTGTATTATTGCATCATGGGAACCATGAACGAAAGACACAAGATCACGTAAGAACAAGAGAGTGAAAAAAGTCGATTTTTTTAGCGGGTTCTACGCCATCTTGTTTCACTGGAAAACGAGCGAAAAGTAAACAAAGCAAAGAAAACAACGAAAACCAAAATTAGCCAAAATTATCGTCGGCCACTTTAAACGCACAATTTAGGTAAAATGATGCGACAAAATGCTTTAAAATGTGTTGTCATGTTGAATTAACTCTTCTTTACTTGAATAAAAGTGTAAAATAGTGGTGCTTGTGATGTAAACAAACGCCCAGCTGACGAACCCGCTTTCGCAAACTTTTTTCTCAAAACCAGTTACAAATACAACGTCGCGTTCTTACGTGATCTTGTATTTTTCGTTCATGCATGGGAACTACCCTCTTTTTTGTATCAAGATGGAAACTGTTATAATGTCTTTAGTTAAAAAGAGGATTCGGACTCCTGAACTGAAACTCGTTTCAGGGCTGTCAAGTGCATCGTACAGTTCCATAAGTAAAGTAACTCTTCTTCTTACCGTTTTGCCTGGCAGGTTGTAGGTGTATTTTTGGTTACTGTATTGGTGTTTTTGGTTTCAGTGTGTTAGTGTATTTTGAATAAATTGTAATAGAAATAAAAGAAATTGTAATAGAAATGAAAGAAATTGTAAAAGTCAAGAGCACATGCCAAAAAACAGGTGATCTCAGCTGTAGGCATTTTTTGGCAATCAGCTGATAGTGTTTTTACTTATGAAACTGTACGATGGTCAAGTATTCGTGTTTTTTTCTTAAGCCTGATATATACAGTTCAATGCGAGCGAGAACGTTAAAATATCTTTCAGAATTATAGAATAAAAACTAATTTAAAATGCATTATATGCCTTTTTTTCGAGCTCATACTAAACTGTGTGCGGACGCGAAGTATTCGCATGTGAACGGCAAGTTTTAACAGATGTGTGTGAGCGTCCATAAGAACACAAATGGAATTCTTGGCCTCTGTGAACGTTCACGCTCACGCTCGCGTTGAACTGTATATCAAGCTTAATGTATATTTAAATGTATATTTGCTAAATGCGATAGAATGAACGCTCTTCGAAAATATATGTTCGAAAGTGCTAAATGTTGCAATTTAGATGTAGTAAAAACGCTGCATACAATTCGTCACCTAAATGCAACTTCATTTCTACATTAAGGGCCTATGTCAATTGATAGAAAAGGGGAAATTTTGACGGATCAGAGTAAAGATTGGACATTTTTCGTGGTGAAAACGATCGTCAGAATTTTACTTAGCTCATGAGGCTAGGTAAAATGTTGACAGCTTATAAACAGGTATACACATATTATTGCTTGGCGGCATGGCACAATAAACAACCCTGCAACCCTGCTGCTGCTACTTATTCATTGTACCATGCTTGGCGGTAATAAAGAGGGAACATAAAATAAAAGTCGACAAAGCGCAAAGGAAGCGTACGTTACTTGCAAGTTATAAAATAAATACAAATTTTAATAATTTCAGCCACACACACAAATAGAGCTTTCGCACGAGCATTTGTTTGGGTTTTCAACTGTCAAAATTTTACTTAGAATTTTTCACAGCAAAATTCAATTTATTTGTACACCATAGCGAATTTTTCCACCCCGTCTCAGCACGGAGAAAAAAGTTACCGATTGGCACAGGCCTTAGGAATATAAAATCTAAAAGCATCCCTGCTGATATCCTGTTATCTTCAAAAAATACCACGATTCGAACATGGTTTAATAAGAAATAGTGTCGTTTCAGNAAATGCGATAGAATGAACGCTCTTCGAAAATATATGTTCGAAAGTGCTAATATAATAATGATCGAATCGAGATTTAATTTATTGTTTTATATTACATTTTCATTGGCACCAAATGCGTGCATTGAAATCAGTCATTTGAAGGTGTTTACACTGCTTGATCCGCATTTGCTTTGACTTCTTATCAACAGAAAAGGTAAGACAAAAACAAAATTAATGTTAAGAAACACTACATTTATTATAATTTTAACAATTTTGGACACAAAATGGGAATTATTCTTTGACTAAACTAAAAATTAACAAAGGTTATATATAAGTTAACAATTTTTATACACAAATTTCAAAGATTTACTCATTTCATTGAGTTTGTTTTGATTTTGAAAAATTCAAAATGTCAAAAACAAACAAAAGCTTTTGTATAACTTTTATTTCTGAGTGAGTTCAATAAAATAGTACGGCAATTGGAACGCATTTGCTTCGTGATTTTGTTTAAATGCGTAATTTTGGAAATGCGAATTTGTATGGATAAATGCGTGATTCGGCCTCGCATTTCAGATTTCTTGCCCAAATGACGCATTTGGGCTCAATGTAAATGTAATATTAGAGTATTTGGATGAACAATGTCACGAAAATCCACATCGATATGATGCTGATAGAAATATGGCCCATTTTGTGATCAACTCTGTTTGTCTTGTTGCGTAATTAATTTAGGCAATTTAAATTAATAGCACCGACAAATGAATTTATACACCAACAAGTTCTCTGAAAAGAACGGAAATCTATAAGAAGTGATAACACGTTATAATTGTAATGAGTGGAAACAACAGGTAGGTTTTTAGCATGTTTTTTTATCCGTACGAATTGATCAAAAAGAAAGCATACTAAAAAACGTACTCAAAAATGGAAAAAAAATTTAACAACAAAATGAATACAAAAACTTGAACTGTGTTAACAACAACTAAAAATTTGTTTGGGTAAAATAATAATTTATCGGTGCTATCAAGAAAAATGGCCTAAAGATAAAGATTTGATCGCAAAACTTGATCCAGATTTCTATCAGCATCACAAAGATGTTGGATTAGCAAGACTTTTTTTTTTATTATAATGTTAAATAATAAATGAAATCTTCATCGGCAATCACTGAAACGCAGCTAGCAACGTATAATACGCAAAAAACCAATGCTGCCACTTTTTCTCATTAAACCATGTTCCAATCGTGGTATTTTTCGGAGATCACAGGGTTGCTTTTAGCATTCAATTTCTTAATGCAGAAATGGAGATGCATTTACTTGCATTTAGGTGGCGAATTTTGTATGGATAAATACGCATTTAGAATAGAATTTAGAGCTAAATATATAGAAATATATAGAAATCTGTCAAGCTTGGTGCGAAGACCCCTAATATGTTCCAAGCTTAAAACACATCTTAGGAATGATAGAATACAAGATTGCGAACGGAGGCGAATAGGAGGTTAAAAGAAACTGTTACATTAGTCAGTTATCTTAATATTAAATTTTTCGACAGGAAACGTATTTTAACTAGTGGTTTCACGAAAACAACTAAAGTAAAATATGATTATTTTTCTGTCAGTTTCCATATTAAATTCAAATAAAAATTTTTCAAATAGTACCAAAAATAGTACTAATCATTATAAATGTAGAAAATGCAGCCCATCAAGTACACAATCGCAGCCAACATCAAAACGTGTAGCACAGATGCCTTTTTGTGTCTTTGCGAACGCCGTTATGCGTAGAGCGGCATAATTTCTGTCCAGGTGTTTTTGAAATTGATCTTTTGTTTGGTGAGTGAGAATTTGCACAAGTGAAGTAATTCAGTAAAATTATTAAAAGTTCCTTATTTTGTTTAGTAAATTGCAAAAACCAATGCCCACCGATCCCTAAAAGGGCAAATACGGACAAAAGCAGTCGCTATTATTAAGAAATAGTTTTGTTCTGAGTCGCAGATTATAAGACGGAAAAACAAATCTTAGTTTAAAATGGCGCCAACAAAGAATACCCGTGCGGTCTCGAAACAGGCTGCAACGTCAAAAATGACCACATTATTGCCCCTGCCACGAAAGGGACTCAGTCAGCGGAGCGCAATTAATGTTCAGAATCAAAATGTGGATATAATACAGACGCGCGGCAAACGTAAGGCCGAACATAGCCCCGCTAAAAATGATAAAATCAAGCGATCTGCGCTTGGTAATCTTACAAACAATGTTAAATTAATGACAATGACGAAGAACCCAGAGAATTCCGACGGTGACATAAAACAAAATCAACTTTTTTCTAAAAGGAAGGAAATTCACATAACGCAATCACAGGCGAATGTGCTCAAGGAGACACAGATTACGATAGGAAGTGATGATGTTAGTTCACGTCAAATTGCACAGAAAAAAATCGCAACTAGAGCAAGTACGCGGAATGCCAATACAACTAACACGACAAATGCCAGCATTTTGGAAGAGTCGTATAAATTGGCGCTATCAAATGTGAATGTTGTAACAACTGCGCCTACAGCGAAATTGCGTAAATCGGAAAAGGCTACAATACTGCCTCCACTACCGGCGGCACCCATTGTAGTAGCCGTTCCAACAAAACTATCACAGTCCAACAAACCAGTACGGCGCATTTCTAACGAATTTAACAAGACTGAAGAAAGTTTGTATATGTCCGCACTGGAGGATATTTCTAGTAGCGAGTCTATGCGCCTGTCTGGCAATTTTGAAGCTGCTAAGCGGATGTCAGCCCTAATATTACAAGAGAAAAATAAGACTGAAGGGATATCAGTTGAAGAAACTGGTGATAAGCCACCGCCTGCAACGGTGCCAGAAGGTGTGGAAGATTTCGACAAGACCAATTGGAATGATATCTTTCAAGTGTCGCACTATGCAATGGACATATTTAATTACATGAAATCCCGTGAAGTGGAGTTTCCTATAATTGATTATATGGAAAAACAAATTCATTTGACTAAGTGGATGCGCACATTGTTAGTCGATTGGATGGTTGAGGTCCAAGAGACATTTGAGTTAAATCATGAAACGCTATATTTGGCAGTAAAAATAGTAGATCTCTTTTTGTGTCGAGTCGTTATCAACAAAGATGTGTTGCAATTGCTAGGCGCAGCTGCGCTCTTTATAGCATGTAAATTTGATGAGCGTACTCCACCCTTGATTGAAGATTTTCTCTATATTTGCGATGGTGCGTACAAACATGATGAACTGATACATATGGAAATGACTACCTTGCGCACAATTAACTACGATTTGGGGATACCTTTGTCATACAGGTTTTTGAGACGCTACGCTCGTTGTGCTAAAGTTTCAATGCCAACTCTCACATTGGCCCGATATATATTAGAGTTGTCACTTATGGACTATGCTACTATTCAATTTAGCGACTCTAAGCTGGCATGTGCTGCTTTGTTTATAGCTTTACGCTTACATGGCGATAAAAAACCCTGGACACGAACTCTCGAGTTCTACAGTGGGTACATTCTGACTGATTTTGGCGAAATAGTGCCAGTTCTAAATGTTGGGTTGCATCGTAAACCAAAAGTGAAAACAATACGCAGCAAATATTCTCACAAAATTTTCCATGAAGTGGCCAAAGTGTCACTACTTACAACAGAACAACTTTTCGAGGACAATTTAGACCTGAATACTAGCATAAAAATAGATGATGTAAAGAATTCCTAAGATTTATTTTTAACAAACAACAAAATTATTTAGCTAAATTACATGAATACGCAAATTTATTAATACACACATCGCTCGAACAATGAAATAGTAAACACTAAATTAAACGATCCTCACCTTCATCATAGCATACCTCATCCATGGCACACTTAATGCTTTTATATGTAAACTATCATGGTTGTTGAATTAGTTTATAATTTTTGTTCTAATTTTAAGCACGTCCGTAATGCACTTAAGACATTTGTTTATTTGATAAACGTATTGCGCATACATTTCGTAATTTGTGTCTCGCTTTTGGATTCCATTATACACAAGAATAAAATATTTCGAATGTAATTGGCGCAATAGTACATTTTGCAGTCTCGTTCAGTTACACAAGGCGAGAAGTCATGTAGCGAATCCTTTAGCCTGTTTGTGCTTGGTCAACTCAGGTAGCAAGGAAACATTGTGAAATCGACGTTAATAGGTACAAAATGTTAAAGCAATTAGTAGCCTATGCATGTAAATCATCGATGGAAGCTAATTGGTGTGATAACGAATACGCTTTTCAATGCTCATCCGAAATCGCATCCAAAATAAATAAATTTTGTAAGACACTTTCTATAAACCCATACCTAATTTAATAAAGCATCAATTAATTCAAACAAGTTTTGGACTTTTAAGCATTTTTATGTTATATTATAATATTTCTATGTTATATAAGTTTCGCATGTGTTCCCTCTTTTGTTATATTTTAGTTTCCATATATTAATTTCAGTATAAATTGAGACTTATCTCAGCTTGCATATTCTTATTAAGCTTTATGTTTTACATTTGAAATAAAGTTATGCGACGAATAGAACAGTTGATAAATTTTGTGTAGTTAGCTGTATGCACATACTTACATACATACTGGCGCTCACGTAAAGAGCACACATTTATTTTTTACAATAGGGTTTTTCTCTGAGTGTTGCAAAGCTCATGCACGGTCCACGGATTGCACGGTTTGCAAAGCTGTCCCATACGAAAACTGGTCTCGAATCGTAACATCCGTTCACGGATTGAAAACGATACGAAGGAAAATTACGTGATACGTCAGGCAGTATAAGCTGAATGGGACAAAGAGTACGTTCACGTATGTCATAATCCGAAAAATGTGTTTTTACGTGACGAGTAGTACGATATCGTGTGTGACGATTCGAGCCCTGGGTTTTACCGTGCAATCTGTGCACCGTGCAAGGACTTTGCAAGACTCGGAGAATACCAATGTTTTACGTGATGCATTTTTTTTCAAAAATATAATGAAAATATGGTAGACTCTATAACATAATCCATGAAAGTCAAAGCCAACAAAAAAAAAAAAAAAATCAAAAATTATGGGTTTTGCAGAATTTTCAAACCTGCAAATTATTATACTAAAATTGCATACCCAATAACTTTGTAAAAATTTTGAATAAAAAGCTGAAAACATGGAGTGCGCGAAGTTTTAAACTTTGACTTATATGGTTGATGATATGGAATTTACTCACGGTGGGGAGAATACAGAGTATTCTATCATTCTTGGAATTTACTAAATTCTTATAAAAAAATACACCAGAAGAATGTATCACGTAAGACATTGGGTGCGTTCAGAAATGCATCAAGCCAAAGCATCAGAGTCTTTTATTTCTAAACTATAATTATGCATATAACCTAGATGATGAACTAAAAGTACTTTACAAACTTAAAATCTGCAATTTCAGATATTTGAATTGACCATAAAAACTCTGGGTACGAATTTTTTTTCGCAAAATATTCCGGAAAAGTTTTATTTACTTCTCTCCTTAAGGTAAAAATAAAATCCGTCNATGGTTGATGATATGGAATTTACTCACGGTGGGGAGAATACAGAGTATTCTATCATTCTTGGAATTTACTAAATTCTTATAAAAAAATACACCAGAAGAATGTATCACGTAAGACATTGGGTGCGTTCAGAAATGCATCAAGCCAAAGCATCAGAGTCTTTTATTTCTAAACTATAATTATGCATATAACCTAGATGATGAACTAAAAGTACTTTACAAACTTAAAATCTGCAATTTCAGATATTTGAATTGACCATAAAAACTGTGGGTACGAATTTTTTTTCGCAAAATATTCCGGAAAAGTTTTATTTACTTCTCTCCTTAAGGTAAAAATAAAATCCGTGCGTTCAGAAAAAGGATTTTGTTCTAATTAATTTTTGAATTCTTTAACCTAGATCTAAGAGTTTATGGTGGAGTCTGTATTATCCCGTGAGTACATAAGTATGTTTTTCCACTGCATTTCGAAATTTATAATTTTATCAACGCTTACGTCTTGGTTTTCGTTTTCTACCCCGAGAGAGAATACACCGTCTGAGCTTATCGGAGCTTGAATTACTGCCCGGTATAGTTTGTGTGTTCCCGCGTACGTGGTAGAAACTAATCGACTTACTTGCCCATTTTTCATTTGCTTACGCGCCGCTGTGGTGTAGTGGTAAGCAGTGCGCGCTTCCACTCCGCAGCACCTGGGTTCAAGCCCTGGTCAAACCACCATCGCAAAAAAAATTGTATAAAAAGGTTTTTTCTTAACAGCGGTCGCCCTCGGCAGGCAATGGCAACCCTCCGAGTGTATTTCTGCCATAGAAAAACAGCTTCTCATAAAAATACAATCGCCCTTCGGAGTCGGCATAAAACTGTAGGTTCCTCCCCTTTATGTGGCAACATCAAGGCGCACGCCTCAGATCGGAGGAGAAGCTCGCCCAATCTATTACATATATTATTATTCATGCCAATTCTTAATACTGCCTGGGAGTTTGTTCTCCGGGAATTTGTTTCTTCCGAGAAAGAAATCCACCAATAATTAACTCCCAGGGAGTAGCATTTTCCCCTAAAATTTGGGAGGAGGGAATTCGAACTTCAAAAAAGCTGTTTTGACACTTTTTTGAGAGCTCAACTCCGCTATTTAATATAAAAAATCCTCGGGAAATTTTTATTCATGATAGGAGGAAAGGGAAAAGAGAGAAAACTCCCGGTGAGTTTCTGTTGAGAATCGGCCTGATTATTATTATTACACGCCATTTGCATTAGGGATGGAACTATGTATTAATCGAAATAGAATAACATGAAGTCATCGAAAATAGCCTGAGATCACTAAAGCCAAATGAATTTTCGTCAACACTTCGTCGCCTGGGTAAAAGATTGTCGTAAGCGCAGTTTTGACAATATTTAGTTCTAGATGCAGTTATATGTTTTGAAATAAGGTCTTTCGATTGGTGCTATCAGTTTTTAAATATCTCCTTTAGTTTCCGAGATATTGACTAAATTTTTTTTTGATAATTTAGTAAAAATTTAGTTAGTGAAGCGGTCATATTAAACTAATCAATGTCTTAAAAATGGCGTTCTCCATTTTTGGATATCTCCTTTAGTTTCCGAGATATTGAGTAAAACGTGTCGTTAATTTAGTAGAAATTTTGATCACATTTTGTCGTACTTCATATAAAGTGGCCGCCGAATTGTGGACAAATGACGCTTACGACAAAATTTTACTAAAAAAAATCCTTCATAAACTCAAAACTAATTAACAATAAACATTAAAAATTAAATAATTTAAAAATTTTGTGAACTAGTAACATTTTCAGAGACTTTGGAGAAAATCTATCTTCGCGTTTTTGAGAAATTGCATTCCCAACTTCAATCGCGATTTCCCACAACCTGCCGAAATTAACATACGACAATCTTTTACCCAGGCGACGACTTGTACAATGATATAACAGTTTTTTTTTTAATCTTAATATATTACCAAATACAACTAAAACTTCCAATTTTCGGAGCTAAATAGGAAAATAAAGACCTAAATCTAGCTCCAAAGGCACAAAAATGGCAACACTGAATGATACCCGTACTTTTATTTTGCAAAGTTAAGGTCAACTTGCTTTGTAATCTAATGTACGGCTGTGCCTTCCTGAGGCAGTTGGTTCTGATTTTAGCAGTTGGGTGCGATTGTATTGTTTCATTGTTATGTGAAGATACATATCGATGTACATTAGACTGCATCACTTCCCATACAAAAAAAATCGGTACTGTTTTTTCATTATAAAATCTATTATATTTTAAGACTTGCATCAAAATATTTCGTAAAAATATCAAGATTTAAGCGAGCTGGACCGATTTGAAAATACTCCCAATAATGAAGTTTTTAGGAATAAAAATAGTTCCTTAAAGCCTTGTTGTTTTACAAATAAAAGTATATTTATGTCAAAATCGCTCAGTTATGTTCGAGTAAAAATTTCGAGGGCAAATACACCGCCATTGATTTGAATTCAAGTTTCCTCAATTTTGTTCTCATAAGTACAGCTAAAAGCTTCTCTTAAGGCGAATTAATCGTTCTAGTTCAGCACTTTTTTTCCGTGTGGTTGTTGTTAACTCAACTTCAACTTTAGTTCAGATCTAGAACGATGAATCCGCCTTTATTCCACACAAATTAAGGAAAAAAAAAAACATTTTTCCCGCCTAAAAATAAAAGAAATATCCGATCGCAATGCCCGTAACGCCAGGATTTACCCATGAATATATGTACATGTAAAGTGTAAAGTCATAATCGAGTTATGATCATTGGATAAATTATTCAATTTCACCTAGTTCACAAGCTATTTATTGAATTCATTATAGTTTATTTAAAATAATATTGGGAGCTTCTATTAATTTTTCAAATAACAGAAAATGCGAAACTAGTTTAAAATGACGAGTTACCTGCTTGTGCTGAAAGTTAATAGTTATTTAGTTAGCTAAATGTCACAATTCCAGAATGTTTACGAAAAAAGATAAATTTCGGACTTATCCCATTCTGCCATGGAGCCACTCGAGAGGAGTCGGCTTTATAAAAAACATATGTATGCACATACAAACATACATGCATATATACATACATATCGTTACTTTAATAAAGAAAGCCCCTAACTGATACAGTCGCTGAAATACAAGAGTCCTAACTAACTAAAATTTTTTATTGCTTAAAATTAAGTGGGGACTTATAAGTCGATGAAATGCATCATAATCTATCAAAAAGATAATTTGGGATTTATACTTAGTTATGCCTTTTCGTATTTCAGCGACAATGTGTGATAGGGCCTTTCTGTATTAAGGAAACGATAAATATGTATGTATATATTTATATGTATCTGTTTTTANTTAGTTATGCCTTTTCGTATTTCAGCGACAATGTGTGATAGGGCCTTTCTATATTAAGGAAACGATAAATATGTATGTATATATTTATATGTATCTGTTTTTATTTTTATTTTTATTTTTATTTTTATTTTTTTTTCTCTTCGTCAGTATTTCAACAACAAAAACTTAATTGATACACGACTGCTCAGTAACTTATTGTAAGCCTAACGGACGTCCTTGATATGGGCCAAAGTAATGCCCCGTTTCTTGATATTCAGTATTTGATTTTAGCGAATGATCCATAGAACTAACACCGTTTCCTGAGTCATGTTGTCCTCTGGAATAGTTACGCTCTTCTGAATCTTCCTATGATGAATGGCGATGATGGTGTTTTTTATCTGAAGAATACGCCTGCGTTGGTATGCTTGGATATGGATTATATGTGGGAACACTCGGATATGCAGGGTAATTTGGATATAGGGAATAGTTTGGATTTGCATTGTTGGGTAGCTGAGCAACATTAAATGTACTAGCGCCTGGTGTCGGCTGTGGAGCGCTATAAGCTACAGATGGATATCCTTGTGGTGGTGTCCTCTGATATTCCGCTGGCATATATGGCCCTGCGTTAGTTCCAATATAGTATGGAAATCCCATATATAGATAAGGATATGGTTGCATTAGGCTGCCAGGTCCGTCTTGATGATGCCCATGATTTTTAGTAGATCGATAAAGCAGCGAGGTAATCCTGTCGAAGATTTTTGTGTTTCGTTCGCCGCTTTCATCACTTTCATCGCTATCAGCGCGGGATGCTATTATCAAGGCGAGAAATAATGTCGAACTTGTCACTGAAGAAATAATTCGCATTTTAGCTACGTGATTAAGTCGCGTGCAAAACTGAAATATAAACTGAAGGGTAAGTTTTCAGCCTTAAATTTAATAACACGAAATATTGGAAAATGCATATTTGAAATCAACTTATTGCCGTTTGTGATTAGCACAGATAGTAATTTAGCGTCTATCACAAAGGTTTTCGGGCTATCAGTGAATTGAAAGTATTTACGTACACGGAGAAAAAATAGACCATATTCACTTAGTTTCAAACTGAAACCCATAATGGTTTCGCGCCAAGCGATATTTTATTTACTTTAAACAGATTTCTGTTCGGCGATTTTTTCGTTTAAATCCACCAGTTGGCGACAATTTTCGAATCGCTATCACAGTTTTAGACGCAAAAACATTCATATTAAAAGTGCGTGGCGATACGAAAATTGTCTTTAAAACCCCCCCCCGGGTTTTCACCTAGATTATTTATAGCTATGTATAATAGCATCTAAAAATTCTAACTATATTTCTTTTATTGTATTTAGAGCTGAATTCTGGAAAATTCAAAACTCAATGCGATTCGAAAGGCGACACGGACTAATACTTTTCGAATCGCAGTACAGAGTAGACCCTCAAAACTTTTCTTTCACGTGGTTGATGTTGTGTTTCCCTCTCTGGCAGAGAAACTGAGAAAACTTCTAAACGCTTTTGAGTTGTTACTTAATTCAACTTCAACTTTAGCTCAGAACTAAAACGACGAATCCGCCTTTAGTATCGTCGGGGCAAAAAACTTTAATGTTTTTCAATTCTACAGAATTTTGTCTTTCATTGGTACCCACATTCTTATTGTTAAATAATTTTTTGAATCAATCATATCTTTAACATTTTAAAGTCATTAGATTGTTTCGTGTATTTTGATTTTTTTTTGTTTTTTTCGCACGGTGTTATATAAAGAGAAGTCCCTTTTTTTGTAAAAGGTAATCTCGCGAACGGAAGGTCAGATTTTCATGAAATTTAGTAAATAAATAGCTTTCAGCAGCCTCCATGTCAAGGGTCCGATTTACTTGGTAGGCTTGTAGGTATTAGTATAGTAAAGGCTATTAAATTTGCTATCATATACGTCAACAAGATTATGGAACTTGATAAGCAATTTAGGAGCTATACATGGGCTGTACGCATACCTGTAGTGAAAGAAAATTGTTTGATACATTTGTTAAAGTTATGCAAACCTGTCGATTAATTAATGTATAGCTTCTTTAGTTTAATGGGCTTAGTAAGGAAATTTGAGATTGGCCATCTCCATCCAAAGAAACTTGCAATTAAGTGGGTGCACTTTTTCAGATCCCAAAAACCCGAAATTCGGCAATATCCCAAAAATCTTTCTACTTTCTTGTACTATGATTTCGTATTCGGATTCAGTGAAAAGTTCTTCATAAAAATTCATAGAAAAATGTTGCAGTTGGCCAATTGGATCTAAAGAAAATTGTAATAAAATGAGTGCACTCTTTCAGATCTCAAAAACCCGAAATTCGACTATATCTCAACAACTGTTCTACTGTCTTACATTTTAGTTTTGTATTAGGATTCAGTGGGATATTTTATATTACCATGCATAAAAATGCCGCTGGTCGAACAATTTTTTTAATTTCTGTAAACTTGTGTTATTGCCGACAAAAATGCAAGGGGGACCCGATTGAGTTCTATGATGAAAAACGTGTAGTCCTTTTGCCACGCCCAATTCAAATTATATACCGTTGGAAAGCTTGGAAAATAAGCTATCGAAATAAGCCATTTGCGAAAACAACAAAAACGGTACATTGTTTACAAAATGCAATAAAGTAATTTTTATTGCAAATTTTTTCCAAAAAAACATACATAATACATACATACATACATAATTCTTCGGTAGGTGTGTTTGTGAGTGCAGTCCTTATAAACGACCCGTGTGATTTCAATGATTTTTGTTTATATGTTTAAGTGGGTGCCTGTATAAATTAAATTCTCAAAAATTAGGATCAAAGTCAAATTATCACCGTTAAATCAGCCACCAGAACCATTGCGGGTTTTGACTTACCGTGACTAAACAAAATAAATGTCTACAAATACAATTGTAAGATATTTAGGGTATTTCTTCTGAAAGAAGTCTATTCTATATATATTGGATTTCTGCGGACCAATGATACTCCCCATTTTGAAATTGCCACCAACTGTACTATACAGAATCAAGAACGATTCACCAACGAGCCGGATCATTGTTGCCGCAAGAACTTCTTCACGAACGTAACGCTTTCATTAGGTTATTTAAGCCGGCAATCGAGGATATGCCTTCTGACGACCACAAAGCCAAACGTGAACGCGTATTGTTGGTGAAAACGTTGGACCAAATATTTTAATAAAAAAATAATTTTGGGCGAGACGAAGTTCAGCCGATGGTGTATTCTTATTCCTAAGGCATGCTCGACTTTTTCCCGACAAAGGACTGTTGTTTTAGCGATCTAATATTGTTAAGATCGACGAAATCCATCAAGTGTGAATTTTTCACAGATGATCCAGACATTCCACACAGAACTCTAAGCCCTAATACATACTAGCTACTCAAGCGTAGTGAATAACTAAGTGAGAGGGGAGACTGTTTAGTGCTGTGGCCAATGGTAAAGTTCATTTACCACCTCCGCATGATTGTAAGTCATAAGAGTCAGCAAATGGCTCCGAAAGCATTGTCCGGAGGATGCATCAGACTTGCTTACTTTTTATTGTTATACCTAATTTACCAAGCTTAGAAAGCATTTTTCGTTTTATTAAGACCCGTTAAATAAGTTGCTTAATTTTAACGGGATTTGTTAAATTTTTTTAACGCCTTTGGTAAATTTTATTTTTCGAGCACGGCAACACGGCCGAGCATACTCTGAACTGCCATCAAATTTTAACTTAAGAAAGTTTTATTACATGGCAGTTGAGAAGTGCATGAGCAAAAATCTCATAAATTTAATGAAGCAAATTTTTGCATATGCAGCAGTAAACAGCATGTATTTAGGCGCCCGGCGTCAGCAGTTGCGCCTAAGAACGTAGACTTTCTTCTCTTCTTTGTTATTATCATTGAATTTAATTTCATTTATTAAACAAATTCATTAATAAAATAAGATCTAAAAGCTCTTTTATACATAGTACAACAGTAATTATAAAGTAACGAAAGAAAGGCTCTAATCTTTGCCAGTTTATAATAATTTAATTTTTTTTTTTTTAATTATTCTAAATATGATGTATTGTTAGACGATGTTCTGTCATTCCTTGTCAAATTTGGTTTCGAACGAAAAATGACACTGAAGATGGCACAACGCCGAAACCGGTTTGTCTCCAAGCCAAATTTGAGAGGGCATGTCGGAAAATCATTCCACAATACATCAAACTCCTACCCTGTCGTAAACACAAACAACCAAAAAAGTTATTTTAATTAATTTAACTATTTATGTGAAATAATTTTTTTTCTGTTTTGCGGATTTTGTTTTGGGGATTTCGCTTTTGGCGATTTCAAGCCCAACCCCTCCAAAGTAGCATTCAATCGACGTTATTGGGATTAATATATCAATTTGAATAAAGTCCTGTCAGCTAGTGAGATTTCTACACTAAGCATTGAAATGTTACCAACATATGTATATATAAAGAAAGTACTCGCTTCTCAAAAGCACTCCATACTCACAACACTAACTTATACTTTTACAAGTAAATACATACATAAACATATATTCGAAGTAGAATTTTCCGTTAACTTTTGCTTTATAGTGTATCGATCATAGCCCTCATCGATATCATCACCGGCGGTGTCATCGTTTGTGTGAACTCGTATATATGTATGGATTTGTACTGTATTCGCACTGATAATGTTTTTTTAATTTCAAGCTTTTCAATGTTAATACCACAACCCAGCGGACCTAATGCTCGCACATGATAACGCATGCGAGTGAAATGCGAGATTTAACCCGGAAAAACTCTCGCAAATTAATTTGGGAACGATAGCAATATGACTTATATGTCGTTCAGTTTGTGGCAGTGAAACTTTCATTTACGATAGTTGCAAGAAATAACGTTAGTGAGCATTTCGCGTTATATTTTGCAAGGTTGTTCTGATATTTCTAAAGATAAAATACTAAATGAAAATATTTTTGTAGAGCCGGCATTAATATCAAATAAGTATCGCAAAAGATATCGCAAACGGTTCACAAGAAATAAGGGTTGAAAGACTTATATTTGTTTCATTCCCAATTTAATCCCCGCTAATAAATTTTTTTTATTATTATTTAATGCTTTTTATTGTTTATATATATTATTGTTTAAACTAACATTCGGACATAGAAGTAATTGAAAGCTGAAATTTCACATACATAACATAAAAGTATTACGCACTTCTTTGGCAGCTTAAAGGAATCTAGTTTTTGAGTACAAATAAATTAAAAATTATGAAAACAACGCACTCCTTTCGTCATTGAATATCTAATTACAGTACTTATGTATATCGATGGTCCTCTGCAATAACGACACAATTGAAAATTCAAAAAAATAAAAACTGTTACTACTATTAAGTGGCTTTGTCTCTAATCCTTGTCGGATCCACGTGTAATCTTTGGTAATTACTTTAGCTATCCTTACTGCTTACTTTAGTAAGCGCTGGAAATGGAATTCGTCGTGTTTCGTGTTTTTTATTATTTTTTTTATGTACATATGTTACCGCATAACTTTGGACCACGTTAACCGATTACTATAACTCTTTTTTTTTTAAGGAAAGGTGTTACCTCACGGTTGGTCCCATTCTAATTCGGTTAAAATCCGATCATTGGATCATGAATAGATTAACGATAAACTCAAATTTTTATTAATGAAAGCATTGGTTGAAAATTCAATCTCACATATAAATGTTAAAGTAAGGCCCCTATTATGAGTTGCATTCGATCTTCGACTGTGGTCGAAAGTGCTGTTCGAATGAATTTTCATTTGGTGGTGACGCTCATTCGATGAAGAATAGCGCTTGTTCACAATAATATATTTTTCACTGCTGTGAAGCTTTGTTTACAAATCGAGCAAATAAAATAGTGTACTTATACATATGTATCTATGNCGCTGACTCGCCAGGAGTGAGTACACACAAAATTTGCAGTATCAATTCCTTTGCCTTGACCTTTCGCTAGCGATTATCTGGTGTGAAATTGGCGATTACCAATCGCTAGCGAATTGCCTAACAATCGCTAATGCATCGTCGTAGTTAGCTTATGGTCGCCTCTTGTCACCAGTACAACTAAAGGGTAGTGCTTTTGTGCATGCATACATATTTCTGCCAATTTGATGTTTCACGGTCAAGTGATAGTCGAATTGCTGTTGCTTTGCTGCCGCTGCGCTGTCGTTGTGCTTTCACATATTGTTTTTTAACTGTCTGGTTGCTTTCGAAATTTTACAGCAAAACGACAGCCAAAGCATTTGCTTTTTTCCGAATTGCTGTTGCTTTGCTTTCGATATCACACATGCCGAAGTCAAAGCACAGCAAAAGTAAATCAAATGAAAAAATTACAGCATTTTCAAACCCTGGCTGTTATCAATTTTTTTAGCGCTAACTTCGAAGTTACATACGTTTTTCTGATTTACTTAGGCTGCGTTTCTTTATACATTCCAGATAATCCCATTTCACAGCCAGAATAAACAGAATGTAGACATTGCTGGCTTAAATATGTTAAGTAATGAAAATGAAATGTGAGCATTATAAACATATAAAAAAGGAACAGTCCAGCGCCATCGTCTTGGTCTGCAGGCTGTATGGGAGACAACCGCTAAATTTAAACGTAGAATACGTGGTATGGTTAAGAGCACATCAAAGTCAAAAACGAAAGCACACACTAAGAAAAAAATAGCGATAACAAAAGCGATAATAGTATCGATAGCAAAATCGATAAAAAACATCAATAAAGATATCGATAATAATATCGATAGCAAAATCGATAACAAAATCGATAAAAATTGAAGAAGAAGAATCTTCCAATTGAATACCGCAGCTGTTCTCCCAACGAAGTCTTCTAACTTCGCAACTAGACGCCTTAAAGTATCGCACCACTAACGTCTTCGCTCTTGTCACACTCAGCGCAATGCTCATAGTTCCTGCTCCTTTTCATTTTTGTATATGTATCTATAAATGGATGTGGTCGAAAAACAAACAAAAAAATCACACAATTCTCACAGCACGCAATTGAATTTTTAATGAAAAGTAGAAAATGCCAACTTGAAAGGGGTTAAAAGTTATTCAATATAGTCGGTGTTCAAAAGACAGAAATGTCAAAATCTTCTACCTTATTTAATATGCCTTGGTGTAGTCTAGTTTTTAATAAATGTTCTTTAATTACTTAGCTGTCACACACTCGAGTTTGACAAATAAAAGAACACTAATTTTTTACAATAGTGCAAGTAGAAAATATTCTATCACAATATTCACGCTGCAGCGCTCTTATGTGAGGGTTCTACGATCAAAGAAGTTTCACAATCGTCCTTTGCTAACATGCGAGCTCATTTGTGGATATTTTGCGACATTCTCGGTAAAAAAGGCTCGTGCGCTGGTCCGCTGGGTAGACATACTCACATTTATATACATACATACATACATATGTATGTGTTCACATGAGGCGATTTTAAATGCAATTTGTTGAAGGAAAAGTTGACTAACTTCATTGGAAGCGATTAGCTGAAAGGTCGTTCACACCGATCGATCATTGCTTTCAACTAAAAGTTGCTTGTGAAATCGCCTCATGTAAACACCGTATAATATGCCCTTTAACAATTGTCTATTCTGTAGTTGACTCACCATGACTCCTTGCGTTAAAGATGTGGAGATAGACATTGAACACATACGTATGTACATACATAGATAACCGAACAATAAATATTTTTTAATACGTACAATATTGTTTACTATCATCGGTCCTTGAGCAAATGCTTTTAGTTGCGAACACGCTCTTATTATCAATGAACTGTTTACTTGAGCTTATCTCTGGGGGTTTCCAAATATGTATAAACACACAAAACCGAAGTATGTATGTAAGTAAGCATACACATATGTATTTATTCATATAAAAGCTCAATGAAACTAAAAAACCCCCAGTACATTGAATACTGCGAGGGAAGTAATAATTATAAAAATTTTATTTAAACTCTATATGTACATACATCATCAAAACAAATATTCATCTTAAATTTAGAAAACAAAATTAAAAAATGAAGTATACCGTTACTTTTGTATTCATTGTTGCTCTTGTAAATTTGGTATCCTGTCGTCCAACTTTCGATAAAATTGCCGAAGTTTTGCTCGATGCTGTGCTAACCGATACACCAAACTCTAGATATCCACCAGGATCTGGTGCATATCAACAGGGCTACCATCAACATCATCATGATCACCATTATTACGGAAACAGTGTCCAACCTGGCGGCTACTATCAGCATCCTAATGGAGGTTACTCTGGTTCCCAGCTAAATTATTATCCCTCGCAAGCCACGTATACGCACGCACCTCCTTATGCTCAGGGGCCATACTCTCATCACCCCTACCCCTATTCACAGGGACCCCACTCAAACGGAAATTACGGAAGTTACCCAAATCCTGGGGCGGCTTTCTCAATGGGTGCTTCTGTCGAATATCAACCATCAGGATATGAACGGCATCGGTCTTATAAGACACAAGGATACTAAATGTAGCCTTAAATTTTAAAAAGTTATTTATTTATGTTCATATGTATATATATGCCATGCATTTTTTAAACTTGAAATAAAGTAAACCATTTACATACTTAGTTGTTTATTAAACTTTATGTTTTTTTGTTTTAGATTAGTTTTCAATCACAACTTAAATTATCCTAAACTTGTGGGATTTTGCGCATAGCTACATATATACCGCACGCTTAATAATATACAGAATTATTTAAAAATTAAAATTTTGTGGGAAAACGCAGTCAAAGTTTGACCAATTCATATAAAGTGCGTTCCAGAATGTCTACGATTTGCAGGTTTTGCAGGTTTTATTAAAGGCGAAAACAGCTGTTCCTGTAAAACCCGCAAATCCTGCAAATCGTGAAGTGCGGGAGCAGGCTAATAGTTGGTATACCAAAAGACAGATGGAAAGCGGCATATCTTCGCCAGTTTTGGGAAGTTTAGTCATCTCTTAGGCTGAACATATTCTCCTTATTAAGCTTATTCATTTTATGATGGAATCTCCGAAAACGTAAATTTTGAATTATATCTCTTTATTATTAAACGTGCGATATGTAAAGTACTTAGAGCCTTTATATACACCGGGAATGACGGTTACTGTCGAAATTCGATGGATTGTTTGGTGTCTTTTTAATCACTACATTTCAGTTTAGTGTCTAACAATTTCTCTATAAACTATGTGTTTTGTAAAAACCTTTATAGTTATACAAATGACCGAACCAATAATAAAAAATATGTTTACATACTACAAATATACTAAAGTGAAACTTTTTTCGGTTCATTACTAGTTCGTTTTTGAATTTCGTTTAAACTTAATATGAACCTTCTCAGCCTTCGTTTACATATTCATGTTCGTCTTCGTGTTCAACTTGGTTATCTCCGTCTTCACATTTGTAAACGTATTCTTCTTCGTTTTCTTATTCGTCTTCATATTCATGCTCATATTCATCCTTGTTTTTGTATTCGTCTTCCGTTGGTCTTCCTTTTCACTTTTGAATTCGTATTCGAATTGGCCTTCGCATTTGTCTCCATAGTCGTCTTGGAACTAAGATTCGTCTTGGCTTTCGTATTCGTATCCACAGTCGTGCTCGTCGTTGGTTGGTCTTCATATTGGTTTTCGTACATATTTGTCTTCGTCCTCGTATTCGTTTTCATATTTTTTCTAGTCGTCGTGTTCGTGTTCGTCTTCGAATTTGTCCTCCTGTTCGTTCTTGTATTCTTATTCGTCTTCATATTCATGTTCGCCTTCGCATTCGTCTTGGTCCTAGTATCTATTCGTCTTTACATTCCTATTCGAATTCATCTCCATATTCGTTTTCGTATTCGAATTCATCTGCATATTCGTCTTCTTATTAGTATTCGTGCTCGTTTACGTCTTCGATGCAAAAAAAAAAGCGATAAACCAACAAATTTTGAAACCATAAAAACTCTCGCCGTCTACTGAAAAATACCTTTCGAATAGTGCTTTTGTAATCAAAACGTTCCAGTAGAATCGCCAAACGAAGGCCGGAAAATTAATAGGTCCATTCAATATCAAAAAATTGTTACGAATTCTTACTAGTACTTGCAAGTTTTTACTGGAAATGCATTCAATAACCCAAAATATTTGCAAGAGAGAGCAAATTCGAGAGCGTAACAACACGAGAGCTGCAAATTCTGGCAAAGAAAAATTTTACCAGCATGAATTTGCAGGAGTAAAAAGTAAGGTTATGTTTCAAATTCAAATGTAAACAAACTGTTTAAGGGGATGATTTGATGAAATATAATTAGTGAAATGAAAATATGGATGAACAATTTTTTTTTTNCTTACTGGAAAAGTTATTGAATGGACCTATAATATGGGCTTTCACTAGCAGTCTTGTCATGGAAACACAATTTTTGGGGACATTTTTAAGGGAGATGCGTTGAAATGTTTTGACATCCGTGTAATGATACTCATGATAGAGTTTTTGAGTTCTCCCGAACTGATCTTTAGAGGGGCTCAGCCGGATATTTTCATTGATAAGCATTTAAAGCGAAAGTAAAATAAGTCGAATGGATATCATAGGTGTTCCTATTACCCCAACATGCAACCGCAAGATTTCAATCTTCCCACTTATGAAATTAGAAACAATCCGTATTGAAAAACGCGCATACATGCGGTGGCCATTCGTACCGATTTTGGCGGCGCAGTACCGATTTCGAGAAAATTGTCCCGCTGAATATTTTTTAAAAGTGTCCCTATTTTTCATATTTTTAACCATTAAGTACCGATTTTCAGTGTTTGCTCTTTTAGTTTAACAAGTGTCTCCCATTTCTGGACAAACGTGGCAGCACTTTCGTTATGGAAAAGAACATATGTACCTATTACGTAGAATATATGGGAGCCATAAACATAGCCAGCATCCCTATCTTCTATAGTCAAACGGGTACTCTCGCTATATTGCAGTCTATCATTGTTGTCTAAATGTTTTTTAAGGTTTTAATAATTATTTGTTAAGTTTATTTTAGAGAAACGATTCTCTAACTTGAATTGATTGAAATTGTAAAAAATACTGCTAACTACATACCTCAAAAAATTCATCGATGTGAATAATATAAATTGTAGATTTATACTGCGTGTATACATTTTTGCGATAATTTTTTAAGTTTTTTTCTCTTTATTTTGTTTTAAATAAAACTGTATTATTTAGATGATGTTATGTCTTTTTAAAAACAAAATTGTATGTTCGGATTCGAAGCTTTAAAAATGTCCCGATTTTTGTCCCCAGAAATCTGGTCACCGTAGGTATGTTTCTTTGCAAATTAAATGCCTAAAACTTAGCACAAGCCATATATATGTAATATACCACTGATTTAAAATATGAAAACAGAAAGCTTATATTTAAGAATAGCTGCAATGGCTTAATCTTATTTCTCTAAGCGTACGCTGACAACTTCTTTTTTACACCTGCTGAATGTAATAACGGGTGATTTTTTAAGAGCTTGATAACTTTTTTTTTAAAAAAAACGCATAAAATTTGCAAAATCTCATCGGTTCTTTATTTGAAACGTTAGATTGGTCCATGACATTTACTTTTTGAAGATAATTTCATTTAAATGTTGACCGCGGCTGCGTCTTAGGTGGTCCATTCGGAAAGTCCAATTTTGGGCAACTTTTTCGAGCATTTCGGCCGGAATAGCCCGAATTTCTTCGGAAATGTTGTCTTCCAAAGCTGGAATAGTTGCTGGCTTATTTCTGTAGACTTTAGACTTGACGTAGCCCCACAAAAAATAGTCTAAAGGCGTCAAATCGCATGATCTTGGTGGCCAACTTACCGGTCCATTTCTTGAGATGAATTGTTCTCCGAAGTTTTCCCTCNGTTTATTGTTTTTAGCCGTCTCGCAGAACTAAGGAATATCAAACCGATAGTTCTATCTTGTATATACAAAAATGTGCTATTTTTTAGGATATATTCTTATTCATTCGAAAAAACAAATATTTTTTAAGGTTTCATATCAATTCTACGAAGCAATTATAGCAATTTTCGATGTATGTTAGTTTTGGGAGTGGCAGCGGGAAAATTGCAAAAAAAGTTATTTTTCCTTTTGGACCACCCTAATTTATAATCTTCAAAAGTGCCACAACCCAAAATTTTTAATTTTTGAAATTATGCACTAAAAATGTATTCAGAGCTTTTATTCGCCTTTCAGCAAAAGCTCGAGCAAATTTTTGTTTTGGATCTAAAATAAATTTCGAGCTTGCAATATTCCGAAAATAGGTTTCTTTCTTCAGCAGCGTTTTATTTTGCTGTAGTAGTGTAGAAGTGTTTGAATTTTTGTAAACTTGCTATAAGGTTGTTTTTGTATGAGAAATCCATTTCTGGACTAAACCTTTTTCTTAAAGCATTGTTTTGGAATTAAAAATTATTATATTACAATAGGGGAGTTCACGTTTTGTAGCATTTTAGATTGCTACGTAGCAGCTTTACACCTGCATACAATACTACAAACCGTAAACGCCGCTCACTCAGACGTAACTGAACTTTCCCTTTTACGATCGTTTCTCCCCCTCACGCATTGTGCGACTATAATATATCGTCGCTTGGCGCGCAATACCTCGTATTACGGTATTATTATTTTGGTTACCCTATCTCAATGCTTCCCACCTTCACAAATTTAATAGTGTATAATTATACATAATAGAAGCTCATATTTAGTAAGTTTAGTTAGGAAATCACTCAAAAGTTTTGAAAAAAATAAGTTTCTTCGCTCTTTTGTGAAATTTTCGGACTATCTTGTACTTGGTATTACAT
This sequence comes from Rhagoletis zephyria, assembly GCF_001687245.7. Lineage (NCBI taxonomy): Eukaryota > Metazoa > Arthropoda > Insecta > Diptera > Tephritidae > Rhagoletis > Rhagoletis zephyria. The sequence goes on along the minus strand of NW_016164813.1, from coordinate 207 downwards.
TTGGCGGATATGAGGTATTGTGCGTCAAGCGACGATATGCTGCATTCTTTGGCGGACATTTAACGAAAAAAATTAGTCCAGAAATGGATTCCTCATACCAAAAACCTCCTTGTAGCATGTTTTAAAGAAATTTAAACACTTCTTTAGGATACTACAGTGAAATAAAACGTTGCGCAATTTGGCAAACTCATAATTGTCTTTAGACCT
>NW_016164812.1:18847-29938 GCF_001687245.7 Rhagoletis zephyria | reverse complement strand
CTCCCACTCAACAGCTGCAACAACAACACCACCAGCCATCACACTCACCCCAACGTGGACGCTTGCAATCACCACAACCACAGCAATCGCCATTGCAGCACCAACAACAACAACAACAATTGCAACAACAGCATCAGCAACAGCAGCAATATGCGTTACAGCAACAATCAAACGAGCCGCCATGGGCTAATATTGNGCAGCAACAACAACAACAACAACAGCAGCAGCAGCAGCATCGCCACAATCAACAGCGTTCGCCACATCACGCCACTCCCACTCAACAGCTGCAACAACAACACCACCAGCCATCACACTCACCCCAACGTGGACGCTTGCAATCACCACAACCACAGCAATCGCCATTGCAGCACCAACAACAACAACAACAATTGCAACAACAGCATCAGCAACAGCAGCAATATGCGTTACAGCAACAATCAAACGAGCCGCCATGGGCTAATATTGGATTTGCCGGTGTCAGCATGCAGCAGCAACCTCAGCCGCAGCAACAACAACCCGCGGCACAACAACAACAACAACAGCAGGGCACTGTGGGAGGCACACCTGGTGGCGAGCTCAAAGACAAGTTCTACATTGTTGATGCTCCCGATTTCCTTGGGCTTCCCTTGAATGTGGGCTCCAACGGCAGTGCAGCAGGAGCCTCAACACCAAACTCACTTTCTCAGCAGCAGCAGCAGCAGCAGCAACAACAACAACAACAGCAGCAGCAGTCCCCAGGGGGTGCGAGCAGTGGTGTCACCAACAAACAGCAGGAACCAGCGATAGGCGGAGAACTAATTAGTTTTCAGGTAGGTTTACGACTGGTGAATTTTTTTCAATAACCAAAGGGAATAAGTCAGCATTTTCCTGATATGACAAATTTGATGCAGTTCAACAGAGCTCCTTTAACGAAGCGATCTTCTTCAGAATATTCATATCGAAAAATGCTGACTTATTTTCCTTGGTAATTACCCAATTCACTGGTATTATGACTTTTTCGCATAACGGTAGTTTTTAGCAATCAAAACTAATCGAGATATTCTTTGTTCCAAACAGAATATTTGGCCAACGCCTGGTTCGACTACGTCGCAAATGATGTTCGGAAGCAGTACGCAACAGCAACAGCAGCAACAACAACAACAACAACAGCAGCAGCAACAACAACAGCAAGCCCAAAACAGCGCACAAAGTGGACAAGCTGGCGCCATTAGTGCTGCAAGTGTTGGCTCCACCGATCCACATAACTACAATAATATTGGCAGCATACTCACGAATCTCATTGATACCAATCCAACTTCAATGGAGTACAACTTTGATTTAATGCAGCCGGGCGCTGCACAAATGGGCGTTTCACAATCGCAACCACAACAACATCAGCAAAGCCCACTTTCAGCCCATCAGCAGCAGCAACAGCAGCAACAACAACAGCAACAGCCACAACAACCACAACATCCGCACTCCGCTCATCAACAGCACCATTCGCACCCACATCAGCATCAGCAACACCATAGCGCAGCAGCTGCAGCGGCCGCAGGCAATTATGGGGCAGCTAGCTTAATGCGCCACACTAGCATATATGGGTCTCCAAGTGGCGCTTCTCTATATGACACTAGCGCTGCCGCTGCTGTGGCTGCGCATCATCACCATCACCTGCCTTCTCATCACCCGAGTCTAGTGGAGTTGTCAGAGCAACAACAAAAGAATAGTTTTCAACCATATCACCCACATGCATCTTCCCATTCGCTAAGTGGACACCATCCACTTGCGCCGACTGCACATCATCCGCTTGCACCGCATTTGTTGCCGCCGCCGCCGCCGCATGCGAGCATATACGATCGCGGCGTTAGTGGTGGTGGGTATCCTACGATGCTGATGGGCAGTGGTCCCGGTAGCGGTGGCGGTGGGGAAGAACAAAAAACTGTATTACCGCCAATCAGTGATTACATGCATCACATACAACAACAACAACATTTGCAGTCACAACACCCACAACAACCGGATCTGGTTTACTATCCAGTGAAAAATGAATGACATCTAAAGTAGGGCGTAGCGATGAGTGTGGGAATAATTGGAGGTGAGCAACAACAGAACTGCAACACAAACAGCAGTGGCATAAGTTCTTACGCTGTGTCGAAACGGCACCACCCATACCAACAACTGCCACCGCCATCGTTCAGACATTATCACAATAATAAAGGCGGGGAGGTGCACTTACATGCACAACAACTGCAGCATCATCACTTTCAGCATCATCAACAACCGTCGACATCATCACACGCTTGGTGGCATGCAGTAACCGCGCTTGGCGCAACTCCACCCGCAATAACACCACTAGCTGCAATAACAGCCAAAGTTGCTGCGGGCGCTGGAGGAGGTGAACTAGGTGAAGTAGGTACAGCGTTAGAAGAAGTTAATCGAGCGCCAGCTTCATTTGCATCAACCGCAACTAAGGGAGGCGGACATTTCTTCTAAGCGTAAGTTAGGAGTTGCAAAAAGCAACAGATGTTATTACATATAAGAAGAAAAAATAAAAATAAAACATAGATATATATAAACATAACCTTATAAATATAATAGTAGCTAGGATTATACAGCCTGCATATAAGACGCGCAAAGAAAGCGGTAGCGAGTTTTAAAATTAGCATATTTTGCAAAATGTGTTTTCTCTTTGGAAAGCATATACTTTTTTTTCGTTTAAAAACTAGGTTACGAATAGGTTTGTAAATAATTGACGATAAATAATTTTTTCCCCTAACACATATTAGTTCGAAATCAGGTCTTCGAACTTAAACGCCTTTAAGGACCAGCATCGTACATGCGAACACATAAAGAAGGAATGAGAAACGCAAGCATACACATACATACATATATTAAAATGCGTATTGCATAAGTTATGCAAAAAAATACATACATATATCACAAATTATAGCTTATAAAAATCGTGTAAATATCAAAGAAAAATTTAAAGATATATAAATAGGCTTTAACTACACATTATTACAAACATATAAGTACATCCATACATTTTTAAAAAGCTCGAGAGCGCTTGATCCTCAACCGATGAGTTATATCATACATCTGATCAGCTGCAAAACAGGACCATTGTACAGTAAGCAGGCAAATTAATATGATGGCATTTTAAAGTTTGCCATTGAATGAATCTTATCAAGGAAATTTACATATGTATGTATGTACATATGTATATAGTATTTGAAGTACATAGAATGAAAAAACATACACAAATATGTATGTAAGTACACAAGCTTTGAAAAAGTGTGCAAGTTCGTTTGATTGAAGATTAAGTGAAAACTAAATTTGTGTATGCACAACAGACCTCGGATAAGAGTTTGGCAATTACGCCCCTTAGCTTGAAAACCTACTTCGGGAGGAATCCTGCCTGCGCTGTAAAAGAGACAAAATATTTTCTCTTCACATTTTTTACGTATGACCAGATTGGTCGGGTTTGGGCATTATAGATCTTTTACTAATATTTTTAATTCTATGGTAACTAATGAATTTAATTGCGGGGATATCGAAATAGTTGAGTTTACTCTTCAGAGGGAATGGTTTAGGTCAACATCTTGAATGGATATAATGGGAGCAGTAAAAAACATTGCGTATTTTTGTATGTTTTTCATAGTCCTTTAGATTAGGAATGTCAGTGGCAAAAATACATCGATGTATTTCTTTGATTCGATGCGTCGAAGTGTACATCGATATTTTACGATACATCAATTTGTTCAGATAATTTTCAAAAAAAAAAAAAAAATTTATTACCAAAATTGTACAAAATTCAAAATTAATTACTGCAACTGAGCTAATTATTTTTAAGGGAACTTTTTGATTCCATTTAAATTTTTGGTCAAAGTCTCTTCTCATTTTTGTTCAATTGAAAAACTGAAACAGCAATTCAATGCACCAGAGATGTCAGTTTTCAATAAACATCGATGCATCGATAGAGCGGCTACTTATACATACATCAAGTGGAAAAATTTCGATGCATCGAAGCAAAATATTGATGTTTTCGATGAATCATTACTAATTGGAGCATTACTAATTTAAGATTGACAAGGTCTTTTTTTATGACGTTTTGCTTTTGAAGTGGTTTGTGGGAATCGTCACGTGAGGGCAAATACCGTTTGCATTCCACATTGTTGTAAACAAGCTGCAGATTAACACCAGTTATCATTCTTAAAAAAAAAGTTTGTTTTCTACACGCACTTCCTTGAAATTCATATATCAAGCTTATGGGGAGACTAATTTTCCATGGTGGAATAATACAAGGTGTTGGATATTGACAGCGTTCTCGCTCTAATCCGCCATCTTGACTCCCTTAGCAAAATCGATGTTTCCCTCTTGAAAAAACTACATTTTACCGCCTTAAAAAAAGTACTAAACTAAAACTAAAAGTAGGGAATGAGCCTATTCTAAAACTGATTTGCAATCACTGAACAATTATTTNCGAAATTGTTGTTGCTTGAGATTGAAAATGAAAATGTGTGTGTGAGTTTGTGAGTAAATTTAAAAATTAAATTGTTTGGAAACGTCAAGAATTTTAAAAGTGACTCTCAGCGGTTCTACCTTACTATATTTTTATCATGATTCCACCATGCTAATTTTCAATGTTTCTGTCATCCTCGTCTCGTGTAACGTGTATTTGACTTGACAAATGCCTTTTTTTTTGTCATAACATACGCAATTACTTTTTACTCCACTCAGTGTACAAATTAAATCCGGAAGGAGAAATAAATCAGGTTATGAAGGAAACTCGATTTCGATTCCTTTTTCAAGGCGCAGCTATTGCATAAATTTATGTGACGTTAAACTCCTCTCGAAGTAAGATATCAAACCAAGAGGGTTGTAAACATACATACATACATATACACATGTGCATGTGCTTACATAAATATATAGTTTTATACACTGTTTATATCATTGATGCAACTAAGGCTAAACGCATAGTGGAGGAGCGAGCAAAGAGCACCGAGCAATGCTTCGATTACAAATGTATTTGTTTCAATGGGAGCTCACATAGTGAAAAGCAAAGCGTACTTACACGTTTGTAATTGCCGCTTTGCTCGATGCTATGCTCATCACTTTGCTTGCCGCTCCACTGTGTTTAGCCTAAATAAGCTAAGAAAAAAATTTTAATTTCAAACCGTTAACTAACTGGTTTCATTATTAATTTCTTTAACAATTCTTCATTACCTGCTACTTATTTCCTCTTTAATGCTAGTTTAGTCTCGCAAGTTTTTCAAATTTTACATTTTATTCGATATATTTTAAATAGGCTCTATATCTTTTGTTCTAACTAAAATCTTTTACAATTTCTTTGATTTCTATTACAATTTATTCGAAATACACTAACACTGAACCAAAAACACCAATCCACTAACCAAAAACATACCTACAGCCTGTCAAACACACACCTACAGCCTGCTAGAAAAAACGACAAGAAGAAGACTTATGTTACGTATGGAACTATACAATGATCTATATTTATAACATTTTCCGCATTAATCGAAATTGAACGTTTCATCTCAAATTGAATAAATGGCGTGACCAAAAATATGAAAAGTTTAGCCTTGCCCATCACATATAAATTATTTATTCTGCCTCATCCTGAGTTTCGCCCGAAAAAAATTCACCCGAAAATGTTTCATCCGCCCATAGTAAATACATGGAAAAGTAAAAAGTGAACCGGTTCGCAGAAAATGAAACTCACGATAAGGCTGAATAATTTCATTATGCATTATTCAGATCCTACTTTTAATTCGACTCACAACCATTTTTTTTTCTTGACTGTAACGTTTTCGAGATTTATAAATTTTACAGTGAAAAGCTTATAATGGCAGCAAATTATAGGCATTTTCATGGGAAGCAATCCATATATCGACTGCTGAGTGGAAGATTCGAAAACGCCCTATCTCAAGAAACTTTTCAAGAACGCCCTATTTCAGAATTCGTTTCAAAAATGCCCTATCTCAGCTGCCGATTCAAAAACGGCTCTATCAGCACATTTTCAATACATTTTGAAGTAAGATAGGGCATTTTTGAACCGAATTTTGAGATAGGGTGTTTTTCAATAAAATTCTGAAATAGGGCGTTCTTGAAACGTTTCTTGAGATAGCGCATTTTCGAACTGGCTGCCGAGATAGGTCGATTTTTCACTCAGCAGTCGATATGTAGATATTTTTTGCGTAACAATATGTTTTTCATAATTTGCATTTAAAGATTTATTATTAAAATATAAACTACAATCCTAATCTGTTTGCGATAATCCGAACAAACTTTCTATATGTTACTCCTCCTTTTGAGAGTTTATCAAAATTAGATATTCGGGCAGGTTCTGCGATTCACTTCAAAGTGAATTTCAAGCCCTTTCAACATGATTCAAAGTGATTTGGTTAAAATTCACTCGAAAGTGAGTTGTAGAATATGCCTGATTACTTGTATTTCATTTTCATTTATTATTTTAGACCTGCACGGTTGAACGGTGCGTAAAGTTTTCGACGCAAATTATACCAATTGTTTGTTTAAAACTATCGTTCAATAGTCCACATCTAAAAAAGAATTTCTCGTTCAATTTGAATTCGAATTATTATTATTGTCTTGTGAATTTTTGTCCTACTTTAAATAAAAACCCATGATATTCATGCCTATTACGGTATCCGACGGATGCCATCCGCACGGATCTAATCAGATTCGCACTGTCGGAATAAGCGAGTGCGAAGGATTAGATTCGTGCGAATGGTATCTGTCGGACCAGAATAGGTCTGTTTCCGAGGGATCCCATTCTCATGAATCTAATCCTTCTCATTCGCTTGTTATGACAGTGCGAATCGGATTAGATCCGTGCGGATGGCATCCGTCGGATACCGTAATAGGCATGATTGTTTTAATTGCTTACTCGGTCTTAAACCGCATCAATATACCTATCACATTCAAACGCTTAAATTACATAAATATAAAAATTTTAGCTCCATATCACTTTTTTATAATGCTTTTGAGAAAAGTTTTGAAACCCCAAAATTTGGTACTATCAAAAATAGCATTTGAGCTGTTACGGAATTTTGAATACCGAACAAAAAGATTTGACGTGGAGTTACAACTTTTATACCTGATTTCTCAGATTTACTTCATATTATGTTACTGCTCATGTTACCTTTTTTTTTTTGTATATTAAAAATGCTTAAATAAATACTTTCTAAGAAAAATTGAAATTCCATTTTAAACAAAACGAATGGTCACACTATGCACCGAACACATCTGGCCTCAGGCTCTATCATATGTATTACCAAATATGTACATATGTATGTAGTATGTACCTATGTAGTTTATTGATTATGCTAAATTATTAACTACCATTACGCATATGTACGAGTATTTTCCATAATTATCTCAAATTTTCTTAAAAAATCTGCAATTTTAAAGCTCCATTATTGAATCTTAGCAGCGTACCACAATACTCGAATGATTATTACTTTTGTCGGTAAATGTATGTATGTATGTACTTTACACATTTAAGAAATTTTGACGATGAAGGCTTTGCGATAGTAAATTTCAGAATCCCACTACACTGACTAACAAATTATTTATTTATTCCAAATGCACACTAACCTACCGTTTAACAATCTAAAAGCAAACACATATCTAAAATAACAAATATGTATTTATATTTATTCATCCCATTCCTTACACAAATGACCAACTGAATAAATAACACCCCTTGTATTTAAATGGTGAGTGCATCTTTTTAATGCCACGTTTTTTATTTTTTATTATATATTTAAGCGCTGTTATGATTTCTTAAAGAAACAAACAGCTAAAAGATTTGCAGAGTAAAGAAGCTAGAAATCTCCTTTTTTCCTATCTACCTACTATTTGTACTCTATTTACAAACCCTATTAGCCTATTAGTCTAGCCCGTACGAACGTAGTTTAAGCTAACACCTCAAAAGAAAAAAAAAAGAAAACAATAAGAATCTAAAAAAATATCTTACGTAGTTGTACAGATCTACTCATCAGCAGGCTAAATAATAATTATTATTTTTCATTGTTTCGTGTCTTTCGGTGAACATTTCGTTCATTTCCTCACTGCGATTTGTTTATTTGTGTATGCTCGATTGCTATTCAAAATAAAATTTGCATACCCACAATATACATACATAAATAATTATTGTTCTTGTTGATAAAAAAAAATTATACATAACAACAATCATGATTCATACATAATAAAAAAATAAAATGTTTTTGTTTTTACCGATTTTTCTTGTAACTTATAAGCAATTTTATATAAAGAGTCACCAGAGAGATGATTATATTGAAACAAAAACACCATACATATGTATGTATGTATTTAAAGTACGTAAAGAAACATTAGTTTTATGAGAAGCAAATTATTAAAAATAAAAATAAAAATAAATAAAAAAATAAAATTAAAATTAAATACATAAAAATAATATTTTAAATAATACTGTAGTAATTTTAAGAACAACAACACAAACCTACAAATTATTGTATACAAATTAAGTAAAGAGTAAAAAAACATCGTTAGAAGTGGTAAAAATGGGAAACAAGGGTGGAGACGATTGAAGATTTGTATTGTACTACAAGCAGATTATTTGTATATTTAATAAAAATGATAGTGAAATAAATGCGAACGTCGTTTTAAAGATTCTTTATTATTTCATGGGCGCAAACCTCTGTCGACGATTGAAGAATTTATTGTAATTCGCTTCAAACATGTAACTATGCTAGCTTAGAGGAACAAGTTGCTAAGTTCACTTTTTGTGAAAACTCATATTTTTTATTCATTTAAAAAACTTGTTTAATTTACACAAAAAATTAATAAAAATTAATAGTAAAATAATATAAACGACACTTAAAAAGAAAAATGGAAATTCACAAAATTAAAATAATTTTTCACTTTAATTGTTTTCGTGAAATTGGCTATTTTTTATGGAAACGGACAGAAAATAAAAAATCATTTTCCATTTAAATTGCTGGTGAAACCGGATGTTAAAATTTTAATCTATATTGAGTGTGAGTGGCCCCACGTGCCTTAACAACAGCTGAAATCCATGCCGCCATCGAGTTTACAAAAGTTTGGCTGTATTGTTTCAATTTAGAATCAAAGTAAATTCGTATTTGAATTTGGGATTTTGGCCAATACCAAAAAACTGGGAACAGATTCAAATTATAGTAATGGTCAGATAACTGTTACCATTATTAAAAATTAGTTTCTGTACAAGTTTCCACCAAATGGTATTCGTGAATTAGCATTCAATTAGTCTGTTCCTTTGAACTTCGGACTAAAACCTGTGGAACTATCAAACTACAATTTTACTCTCTCAAATGAGAGTAAAAGGAGAACAGATGCAGAAGTGCATAGGAACGCAAAAAGCACTATTTCCTGTAAAAACGTCAGTCGGTTTGTTTTCATATCATTTGTACAACACTGATTTAGCTGAAATATCACTAAATAATTATTAAAATCTATACATATTCAAACATTTCGTTGTTTAATTCCATTTTTTTGTACTTTGCTTTCACCGCTGTTTGTTTTTGCTTGCACATGCAAATCATCTGATCGTTCGACACTTTTCATGAACTTACAGGAAAAGAAACTCCGGACTAAATCCTGTAACTTCTGACTAGGAACAGTTGCTCAGTTACTCTCTCAAATGTGTTCCCACTTACAGGTTTTATGTCAATAGGAACGACTTCCTGTAAGTTCTGACTAACACCTGTAAACCGGACTGCTATTGGAACAGACTAATTATTAGCAATTTAAACGCTTTTGGATAAATTGATATCATTATGAATTATTTGGTGTCNAGTTGCTCAGTTACTCTCTCAAATGTGTTCCCACTTACAGGTTTTATGTCAATAGGAACGACTTCCTGTAAGTTCTGACTAACTCCTGTAAACCGGACTGCTATTGGAACAGACTAATTATTAGCAATTTAAACGCTTTTGGATAAATTGATATCATTATGAATTATTTGGTGTTCTCGTTAGATGCTCTGTCAGGCAGGTTCTGCAATTTACTTGCGAGTAAATTTCAACCAAAGTCACTATGAATTTATATTGAAAAGGCTACATGTCGCAATCGTACATACGTACGCCTATACCTCAACTTTGGCGCATTTTTTACGTGGGCATTCGATCGCGAGAAGATAAGGATGCTCCTAATTGGCGCGGGCGTAACGTTATTTGAATGCCTGGCTGCTGCGGCAGAGCTGGAGGCAAAGGGAATAAAAGTACGTGTCATTGATCCCTTTACTGTTGTTGTTGTTGTTGTAGCGGCTACAACAACCCCGCCCAGATCGGTTGGTATCTCAGTCGTTGTCGTCAAGTTCCACTAACGGCAACCCTAGGAAGCGTGCAGCTTCTGCAAAGAAACGTTGCTGGCAACATACAAGGCAATAGGCCGGCCTGTTTTGATCTACGCAGCGCCAGTGTGATCGCCAGGGACTAGTAGGACGCAGTGGACGAAGCTAAGACTGTGCAAAACACCGCACTCAGGACAGCGACGGGATGCCTCTTGATGTCGCCTGAACACCACCTGCACGGCGAGGCGCAAATGCTCCCGGTAAAGGAGCATAATATAATGCTCTGCAAGCAGTTCCTGATCGGGAGCCACAGAAGTGGCCACCCAAGCAGACAGCTGCTTGCAGAGGAGCCCTCGCCTAGGCACGTCAGGAGGTATCTATATGAACTAACGGACGAAGTCCAGAGGTTCATTAAGCAACCTCTGGACCCGACAGCTTACAGACAGGCCCTGAACGGCATTCACAGGGACTCAGTCTCGAGTTATGTAGACTCTAGACCTGTGAATGCCGTTCTAGGCACACCACCCCCGGACATAGACGAGACGGAGCTTCATCTGCCTCGGGAGACACGCACAACACTCGCACAACTTCGCTCCGGCTACTGCAGCAGGTTGAACTCCTACTTGAGTAGGTTGAATGAGGATGTGCCGAATGAGTGTCCGGCATGCGGAGAGACCCCACAAGACTCGAAACATCTCTTCGCATGCCCGGAAACCCGACAACCCTAACGGCCTTGTCCCTGTGGACAAACCCCG
>NW_016164812.1:0-15199 GCF_001687245.7 Rhagoletis zephyria | reverse complement strand
AAATCAAAATGGTATTTTAAAGCTTTAAAGCACATTTTATAAGCATTCCCGGGTTTAATCTACATACTGAAATATTTGTTTATTTCAAAATTTTTAAATTGTTGCTTAATAAAAACCGTAAGTTTGTATACCTTTTATCGTTTGTGTGAAGTGAGCTGGATTATCGTGCTTTGAATGGCCTTAAAGTGCCAATTTGTCACTTGTTCAAAATAGAAATTTTTAGCACCAAGTTTCAAATGCATAAATTTAACTGTAGTACAAATTTGAAAACTTTTGATATTCAAAATTTTCTTGTATCTAACCATATCCTGTACAAGCTATCAACTAATAACTTATATTCGAATATATTTCTTGTATTTTTGTATGTATCCTCTTCGTCCGTCCTCATGTTTGTATGTAATCGGTTATCCTGCTCAACATCATCACCACCACCTCAATTTCCAATACCACTACCACCATTACTACTACTTTGACAAAGCGTTAAATTGTTTTTTGGAAACATAAAAAAACATTTGTTGTCGTCTATCCTCACTATGATACTCTTTAACGTATTGTTTGCTATGTGTTTGTGCTCGTGTGTTTTGCCTGTTTTTGTGCATCTATCTCTTTCGCCTCACGTTCATATCTCAAAAACCAAAACCAACCATAAAAAAAAAAAAACAAAAAACAACAACGTCTTGGCACGATACCTACCCATGCTCTCAATCAACTGCAATGAACATTCAAAACGTTATCGAAATCCAAACCAAAATCGTAAATCATTTGGGAACACATTTAAGGTATAGGTTCATCACCACACTCGATTAAACTACCACCTATTTCGGCAGATGACTCTGTTACAAATGACTCTGTGCACAACAATGTCGCAAATGCGCATACGCGTAAATTTTTCAGCAACAAAACGAAAGCCATCGTCTGGGGCATGCAACAACGGGCTGTACAATCAAAAAAAACGATTTAACCAAACAAAAACGTGTTACTGAACTTTTAAATGCAATAAGAATCATCGCTTTTTTCTTGACAGTCTATCAGTGATCGTAAATAACAGTTATCACTTGTATATGTATTCCTATAATAATTAATGAGATAAACATTAGCCCTGTTACACGTACTTCAGCATTTGCAGGTTTTACAGAATTTACAGGAAAAGCTGTTTTCGCCATTAATAAACTTTATGAAAAGTGGCGATCGGGAATGGCTTCCTGTAAAAACCTGTAAAACCAGCAAAAATTTAAGTACAAATGTATGATACAAATTATTAATTTTTTATTTCAGCAATAAATGTGAAGGGTGAAAAATTAAAAAAAAACTTAGTTCTTCAATAGCATGCACTTATTTTCCCATAAATACAATGTTAAAAAATCAATATCTGGGATATTCATCATTACCCAGAAGATAATTTAGGTAGCCCATCCTAAAAGGTCTACCGAAGAAGGGCTGAAAAAGTACTTCCTTGCATGCCTTCTAGAAGGGCTTATCCATTTACAATTTACGCGAATGCATAAATTTATATTATTTAACATTACAAATGAATTCCAATTAAAATTTTAAATTACATAACACATATTTGATATAAACCTCGAGCAAATACTTCAAAGATGTATGATTTTTATAAATTAAAGAAGCAACTTTAAAGAACTCCTCCAAAAGGCCTTCTGAAGTACGTCCTATAAAAGCCCTTCTGGAATGCCTTCTATGGGTAGCGAAAGAGGAAGCCCTTCAATTTGTGCCACTCCATACAAAAAAGAAAGGAGAAAGGAATATAGAGTGGAAGGCCTCTTGATTCTCAGGAAGGCCTTAAGGAAGGGCTTTTAACCCCTGCAATTATCTACTGGGTAGCTAGTCTTTTGTCTATTAACACTTTCCGCGTTCTGGAATGGAATCCCCAAACGTTTTCTTTTGTGGATCGCATTATCATCGCTTTTCAAGGTTCAGCAATAGTCAGGCTAGGATGTAGAGGTTTGATTTCCTATCATACCGCTTCTCCATACTGGTTATGACCTGGTGGAATCGTTCGCCATGTTCTTCGCTAGTGTTTTTTTACTAAGTTTTTTTTTTAATTTTTCACCCCTTTCTACTGAATCAATCGACAGGAGGTTGAATCCATCAGACGAATTGGATTTTCATTAATACGTGATTTTTTCTTCAGAAAAACTAGTTCAAATTATATTTTTAATTTTTTGTTTTAAACTTGGCATTTTTACATACTTCATCGTTTTTTTTTTCAAGTACTGGACATGCTAGACAAATTTTGTAAATGCACTTCAAATCAGCATCGAAAAATCTATGAGATGAGGTTGGACCCGTTTTTGTTATAAAATACGACCAAATTTTGTTGAACCGTATAATATGCAATGCGAGAACGCTCCTATAATTTCAGATACCTTTTATTAACATCATATACAAGCCAAGTGATAGAAACATAATCATTTGTGGGTTAACTGTTATTCGCGATCTCTGCAGTCCAAACATGTTTATGAAAGTGGGCAGAAAAAAAAAACTTATGTTGAACCATGCAAAACCATCCAAGAATATATTTAATTTTACACCAATCTTTTGGAAGGCTTTTATTCAAACATAATTGTCAAATGTAAATGCAAACTTACCGCCATTATTGCTCTCTGCAGTTTCAGTGGCCTTGAGCTCAGACTGTGCTTGCTGACCTCCGGGCAGTAGAAAATTAGCTGTGGAGAATTCTGCAGCTGTGGTTTGTGGAATGGCTCGTTTACCCAGCGCCATGCCACAAATCGCAGTCATATGCGTCTCTGGACCGAACACGTGCAATGGAATGCCAAGTGTGGAGCCGAATTCGCGCATCTTGCGCAAGCCTTCTTGATAATTGGGGCCGGCACGACGCACGAAAATCGACACATTGTGTTCGACCAGTTTGGGTTGGAATTCACGCAGAGCTGTTATTATGCCACGGAAGGTTGCAGCAACATTGGTGAAGTTAGCAATGCCACCACCAGTGATGAGCACTTTTCCCTCTGGATGCTTTGGTGACGAAGTCATGAGGGTCAAAATAGTTTTGGCATATTCATAAGTTTGCTGCTCAGATGGCGCACCACTGTATTCACCATAGTTGGCCAATTCGGAGGCACCACCCAAATCACAAATCGTATCTGAATAAATAACACTAGCGCCACCACCGGCCACCATAGTCCAAATGCGACCATTGCGATTGAGAATTGTCAACTGTATAGAAAAGAGATATGAGTGATGTATGTATGTATGTATGAACATATATAGTAAAATAATCCTACTGAAATGTCAATGCAAACTAACCTTCAATGAAGCGCCACTCTTCGCATCCAAATCGGCTATGTAGGCTTCTTCTGGATATGCGTCGCGACCGAACGGCGGTGGATACTCAACATCACCCCATTTGGGACGGCAAATGAAATCGGCCGTAGAATCCAATTTGGCAGCCAAGTCCAAAATATACATGCTGTCTTTGGTCACGACCAGTGGATTGATTTCCAAATATGTGAAGTAAAGATCGACATAAGCTCGGTAAAGAGCGAAAATAAAATTGGCGATACGCTTCTTCTTCGAAGCATCGTTGACATGTACCAACAGTTTTGTTGTGATTTCTTCGATGGAAGTTTCATTGTTAACCAGCACGTCCAATTTCAAGGCCTTCGCATCTACATCACCAATATCAACACCACCTTGGTGGTAGAACAGAATCGTATCGGCACTGCGATGCGAGTAGATGCAGACATACATTTCCTCAGACTGGTGTGATTAGAAGTGAAAATACAAAGTTAGATTGAATTTTAAATAACAAATGTTTAATTTCCTAACTTCCTCTCACCTCGTCATGTGGCAAAAATGGCTCAATAATGAAATTACGCAACTTGCCCACAGTATTGCCGATCTTTTGATCCTTATCTATGCGTTCGCCAATCCATTGCTTGACTTGTTCGAAATTTTTCTTAACGCCGATTAAACCCAATTTGCCGCGTCGCTTAATCAATTGATCCGGTTTCACCACTAATGGCTGCAAATGGAAAATTACATAAAAGGTGTATGAGTAACTATAAAAGCGCACAATGTTCACTTGTAAAGTCGGTAATCAGCTAAAAGGTGTAGGTAAATAAAATAGATATGACTTTATGTATGTACCTGCATATGTACTAACTAAACGTGATCGAATATACTCGTGCGTACATACTAGAAGTAGTGCAGTGGCGCACCTAAGAATGTAAATACTTATGCATACATATATACATATGTATGTATGTATACATATGAATACTATACTATTGCTAGAAACAAAGGTTATTCAAGATACTGAAAAACAATTCAAATATTGGATTGAATATGGCTTTTGAACTTGCAAATATCAACACATGCACAAATATTACTTGTGTTTATTTATTTGTATTGTCAAACGCAGATGTAGAATCACTTGCGAAAGTGCAAAAGTGGCATTGCAGTTCTAAATATTCATAAAAAATATGAAAGGAACCAAGGCTAAGAAGTTTCTTCATACATAAATATGTACTATATATAGTATGGTGGGCCGAAAGTCCGCTTTTTTTAGAATTTTGTTTCCAAATATAGCAAAAATATGATTCATTACGCTTTGAAAAAATCTGTGTGAAATTTAGAATTTTTTAGTCAATATCCTAGGCTCGCCCAAGCCCATCAAAGTTCAATATGCTCAAAAAATAAAAATTAATAAATAGATTAATTAATACATTTTTTTACTAAAATTGCAATAATCTTCGAAAGTATTAGTCCTACATAGTTTGGTATATGGATCCTTTTTGTAGAGAATCGAAGTTAGCTAACAAACAAATTTTTTAGTACTTCACCTTTGGTGGACATGGGTAGGGACCATATTTTTGCTATTACCAATCAAAATTCTAAAAAAGCGTATTTTCGGCCCACGCTAATATATAGTACAAGAATATATGTGCAAGGATATGGATATTTTCCAGTAAGAAAAAAGAAAACCATAGCCAGGTGCTCAGAGGAGGAAGGAGTTGCGGGCCACCCTGGTAATTAGTAATTAGTTAAGATTAGAAATAATCATAAAATAATCACAATTTAATTAAGAAACTAATGCAATTATTTTTGTAATTATTTAGATTATTTTTAAGATATTTTTTTTTCAATTCATCTGTGGACACCCGGACGCTGTTGACTTTATTTATTTTTCTAAAAGTCTAGATTTAGTTCTTTATTTCAAAACTTGTCTTTTGAAAGTATTTTTTTGATACGATGTCAAACATTAATGTATTGCATATATAACAGCCTAGTAGTCTGTACTACAGACTCTGTAGATACAAATTTTGAAGAAAGAGCGGAGAGAATGCATACAAGTTGGAGAGCTCTTCCTTGTCGAAGCGAGTGCATTTACCATTCTTATTACGTGTGAAGAATGTGCAAAGCTTATTTGGTTCTACTGGCAATGCTAAGCTTCACCAAAGCTACGTTGACTGTTACTCAGTATAGGAAATGTAGTCACACCTCAGCCAAATTATTATATACTAGCGTGACCTAATGTGTACACCATCCAACACTACATATAAACGTTTCACTTATTCTCCCGTAAACAGCGGAGAAGGCTGTGAATATTCAAGGATTCTTAGCCCGCTACGCTGAGAGATATTTCTGATTACGTTGTCGTATTTAGGACAAGGCAGGACGGGCGCAGGGAAATTTCTCGATGCCATTTACCTCCTCCTCGTTCCTTTAACTGTGGTAGAAGTCATTAGAGGGGAAGCGTTTACGCTCTTCTTGTATTCACATTGAAAAAATAATATTTTGGCGCTTACACTTTAGTAAAGCGTTTGGCCGAGCTTCTCCTCCAATTTTTGGAGGAGATGTGATTACACAAATGAAGGCACCTACAGTTTTACGGCGTAACCGAACGGCAAATGAATTTTATGAGAAGCTTTCTCAAGGCAGAAATAGACTTGGAGAGGTTTGCCATTTCCAGTCGAAAACCTTTTTCTGTAATTTTTTTTGGATGTTACTTTGACCAGCAATTTGAAAACAATTCAAGGTAACGTGCGATAAATTACAAATGGAAGCGTAGGTTGGGGAAGTATTGCGGGTATATTCCCGCTTCGAGCTGTATCATCTAATATGTATAAAATATTTAGCCAAAATGTCTCCAATTTCAGGAACAAATTTGATCACCTCTTACAAAATTATATTTGATTGTACGAGTAACTATAAAAGTGTCTTCCCGTTAAGTGAACTAGGGCCTATCAATAAATTTAATAAATTTGCTTTTAAAAATGCATATGTCTTAATATTAACACAGATGTCTCTAAAAAAGCGCTCTTTCCGATTAAATGGGCCGGTCTGACCCACACAATCACAAGTGTAAACGCTCACCTGACGTCATAACATGAACAACATCAGGCCACCTTGCTGCTTACAAACAATTGACACCACGACAACAATTTTGTTGTGTGTTTCTGTACTCTTGGGTGTAGCATAAGATCGTTATAGTTGAACAAAAACACTAGAGGATGATTGCATATATGTATGTATTAATAATGAGCTGGTTGGGAGAGAGAAATAAAGAGAGTGGGATAGGATTCTGACGAGTTCATCGTGATAACGATAAGGTAAATACATAAACAAACGCTAGAAATTGGATGATGTATGACGTTCGAGTACTTATACAATTTTTCAAATATATTTTTGCATATTCAATAATTTCTACGTTTAAAAATAGCACGTACTCTATACAACTGCAAGGTAGTACCACTCAGCCAAAGCGGTCGCCTACTAATACTTTATTAGATATAATAGTCGAGACAAAACATATTGAGTATGATTTTTATGAATAAAAGCGACAGCTGAATGAGAACTCCTCCAAAAGGCCTTATGGAATACGTCCTAAAAAAGGCCTTCTGGTAGCCGTTTTATTGATAGCGAAAGCAGAAGGCTTTCAATTTGTGCCACTCCATACAGAAAAGAAAGGAAAAAGGAATGCAGAGTGGAAGGCCTCTTGACTCTTAAGAAGGCCTTTTGGAAGGGCTTTTAGCTCCCGTAATTATCTACTGGGTACAGCACCAGTAACAACTGAGAAATGCTTGATGAATTTCGCCGACCTAAACGGGGATAGATCGCCGAACGAACAGCCCTTGGTCGGGTAAAACCCGAGTCATTCCGGTACGTAGAACCGGCTGTCGTGGGAATGACAGACCCTGAACGACATTCACTGGGAGTCGGTTCGTTCGGAGTCGGTCAAGTTATGTAGACTATCCGACCACGGGCTGTCACTCCAACACTAGGCTAATTTGGCGAAGGTGGTAAAGGTTGAGCAAAAACAAAAATTACAACAACAAATTATACGCGCAATGACAGCAAGAAGTAGCCCAAAATACAACGAACGCAACCTTGTATAAATTCGCCTTGCTCCAGTATAATTCCTCAAAAACTTTGGAGAATTTGTATGCTGTTACAGCAATAACAACCACAGCAGTGAGAAATAAATTAAAAATTACACAAAACGATGGCAAAACGCCGAAATCGGGTTGTCTCCGAACCTAAATTTACGGAATGGCGGCAATTCATTCTAAAATAAACACTTTTCTACAACTTTTTTCCACATACACACATACAAGAAATCGCACAAGAAAATATACAAGAAATGTTTATTTAACTATTCCCACCATGCAAAACATGGGAAATACGCATCAATCGTCAATAGCAAAAAATTTACGACTCACCGATTTATTGCCGTGGTGACAAATCGGCAACATCATTTCTTTCACGTAAATTTTGGAATAAATAAGTTATCAAAAATTCCCAAACTTATGCATTTCACAACAAAAGCAATATCCAGAAGCATCTAATTTATGCCAGAGATAGGATTGAAAAAATAGGAAACCCCATATCGAGAGAAAGACTTAATCCCGTTTTTAAGCTCCAATTTTTTATACAAAAAATAAATGAAGTATTAAGAAGTAAAACAATTTCCAAATATCGCCTGTAGCAATAAAAAAGCGATAAGAAAACGACTGATTCAGGTAATAACAAAACGATTCGCCCATGGCGGTATTACCGGCAACAAAAATTGTCTGGTGGGTTAGTACTATTATCAAACACATCGCATGATTTACAAAAAAAAAAAACAACGTTCAAAATACAAGTCTATGACTAAGACCGAGTCAGTGGCTAATAAGATTTTTTTCATAGGTTTATAGACAAATAAGTTGTGATTGTTATCATATATTGAATATTCTATAATCAAATAAACCACGCGATTGTTGTTAAATCAGCAATAGCCATGCGTAGCCTATAAACACATACTTAATTCGCATTGACCTCTAGCTACGGCTATTTAAAATTTCCACATCTACACTTTTAAATCAACTAATACAGTTCTATTAGAACATATAGCAAAAGCAATACCGATAACAGCAATAAATGCAAATGTATACATACATATATGTATGTTAACTCATACATATGTACATATATTCAATAAGTCTGGAAATTGACAATCATAGGTTTGTGTGTTTTTAGCGTTATCCCATTATCAGTGCAAATAAAATAAAATATAAAGAAAAAAATTAACTTAAGCTCTCGCGTACCATAATAACGGTATTCTATTTTGATATTATTAATTAAACATATGTACATATGTATGTACTTATGCATATTCCAATGCATATATTTAACATGTAGGAGAATTGCTGATTGATTATTTAATAAAAAAAAAAAAAAAAATAACAATTTAATTTCGTGATGAACAAGCAAATTTTTGCCGGTTGTGTTGAAGTTCAATGGAAAACGATTTTTTGTATAATAAAACTAATTTAAAATCACGTAAATTTTAGTATTCGTAATATTAATTATATTCTACCCTGCCCACCTTTACTTCATACACTTTGAAATATTTCTGCTTCAAGATTGTGTGCAATAAAAGTGTGAAGTGTATAAACTAAATGTGGTACTAAATGGTACTAAATCAGAGAAGCCATTCAATCGATTTAGGGTACTGTAAATTATTTTCACACATATACAGGTAAATAAGAGATTGTTATTATTGTGTAGCTGTTAAATGGTTATCGACGCGAGTACTACTTACCGTGTCCAGCAGCCAAGGATGCCTTACGGACAATTGTGACCAATCCGTTTGGGTGTTCACTGTTGCAAACCGACACTGAGCCGCACCGGAAGGTCCATTCACATTCAAATGCCGATTTAATATATCCTTGCCAGAGGCTTCGGAAATGGCTTTGGCAGACATGTTTGTGACTGTTTGTTTTTAGCAAGAAAATTTTCCTGTTAGATTTGTGGTATACACAGTATTTTTAGTTGTTGTTTGCTAAAAATTAAGAAAAGTAGTGTTAGAATTATTACATATCGCAAAATAATATTCTAAAAACTGAAGTAAATTAATTTGAAAGTCCATGACCCTTAGCTATCCCAGTAGATAATTTCAGGAAATAGAAAAAGCCCTTCTAGAATTTATGCAGGGAAGCACTTTCTTCATACCTTCTTGGGTAGGCCTTTTAGAATCGTTTCACTTAAGAAGGCCTACCTAAATTATCTTTTGGGATATTCGTTTTATATGTATAGCGCGTTTTGTAAAAAGAAACGATATTTTACTTTGAAATCAGATTTTATAAATTTGCCAATTATAGACACACTAAAATCAGGTTTTAGGAGCACACATCCAAATGAAACTGGAATGTTGATGCAGCTCGTGGCCATTAGTCTACACTCCTAACATCCCAAGGATTTTTATTTCCACCAACAATAAATGGCGAATAGTTTGTCATCGTAGCAACAACCACAAACACTTTCACAGTTTTAATGGGGCATTTTTTGTGGTTAAAATAAAATTTTAGGTTCGTCTAGATGAGATCACTTTTAGAAAGCAATTATTTATAAAGATAATTATTTTTAATATCATAAGGAATTTTCAGGTTCTAGTATATTATTAACTTGTATTTTGTTGCATTTTATTAAAAAGTGCAATTTGTTCAATAAGCGGCCATTTAAAGCACCTCCCTTCTACGAGCGAAAAGTTAAACGATTACACAAAAACAAGTTTATTTAAATGGACAAATATTAAATGGAAAAATACGCGCCACATACTCGCTTTTTCTTTCGTTCTTTTTTCTTCTTCTTTATGTCTGTATTTCCTTTCGAGCGAGACCGGTGCCCGTTTAATAGCAAATGCCAACTATTTGTTTAACACCAAGCGGTACGACAAGTGTATATTTATTGAGCCAGCAAGCAAGCAACCGTTTCAAAAGCGCGTCAGGCGAGAACTGAAATCAGCTCAAAGTAGCAGGTAGAATGAAGCCAACCGTTGCTCCTGTGGCGTTGCTAATGCTTCGAGAGCGAATGTGATTGTGTAGCACCCACTTCAGCGACGCCGTAAATTGTACCACGACATTACGAAAGGCAGTACGCACGTATCGTTAACATCGACGAAAGTTAATGATCGTTGCTGATCGCTCTAACTAATCGCACTTAACACTGATATCAGCCAATAGTATATGCGTAGCGCTCACTTTTATTTAAGCTTAAGCAGATCGGATCGAATATGAAGTACATAAGGATATTCATATAGTAAATGCATGCAATATTGCTGTTTTAAAAGTTTTATAGAATATTATATTGGATTTCTAGTTCTCTTTAGTCTTTAGATATGTTTGCTTCATATAGTACATACATACATATGTATGTAATTGATTTAATTTAAATTGGAATAAGCAATATGAAACGTCAAAGCTGCTACATATGTACATATGCACATATGGCGTGACATGTTCTGAACACCGTTCCAGCGTGCGCTTCAAGCCTGAGCATATGCTTACATATATGTTCAATAGGGTGGTCCAAATTTAGAGGTCACTCAAAGCGTTCAAATTGTTCCATGTAATTTAAATTGATTCTTGAAAATCAATATTTTTCGATCGGAAAACTCTGTTCTCATCAGAATACATAAACCAATGAACATATCCAATTGTTTATTTTAACATTTTTTCATAAACATAACANTCACTTTTATTTAAGCTTAAGCAGATCGGATCGAATATGAAGTACATAAGGATATTCATATAGTAAATGCATGCAATATTGCTGTTTTAAAAGTTTTATAGAATATTATATTGGATTTCTAGTTCTCTTTAGTCTTTAGATATGTTTGCTTCATATAGTACATACATACATACATATGTATGTAATTGATTTAATTTAAATTGGAATAAGCAATATGAAACGTCAAAGCTGCTACATATGTACATATGCACATATGGCGTGACATGTTCTGAACACCGTTCCAGCGTGCGCTTCAAGCCTGAGCATATGCTTACATATATGTTCAATAGGGTGGTCCAAATTTAGAGGTCACTCAAAGCGTTCAAATTGTTCCATGTAATTTAAATTGATTCTTGAAAATCAATATTTTTCGATCGGAAAACTCTGCTCTCATCAGAATAAATACATAAACCAATGAACATATCCAATTGTTTATTTTAACATTTTTTCATACTAAAAACTGTTTACCTTGACGGATTGACGGACCTATAAAATATAGTTAACGTATGCGGAACGAAATACGAACTGATGCAGTAAAAAGAAACAGCTATACTTTCGGATGCAACAAATATTGTTTTCCCACTCACATAAATATTGTCGAAATTTCCAAGAAACATTTTTATAAAAAAAGACTCATGTCCTTAACAGGCCAATCGGTTTAAGTTTTCTGGAATAAGGTGGAGCGCTTTTATATTTTTTTGGGACTTTATTGTGCCAATTTGAGTNTATAGTTAACGTATGCGGAACGAAATACGAACTGATGCAGTAAAAAGAAACAGCTATACTTTCGGATGCAACAAATATTGTTTTCCCACTCACATAGATATTGTCGAAATTTCCAAGAAACATTTTTATAAAAAAGACTCATGTCCTTAACAGGCCAATCGGTTTAAGTTTTCTGGAATAAGGTGGAGCGCTTTTATATTTTTTTTGGGACTTTATTGTGCCAATTTGAGTTATTTTTTTTTTAGCCATTTAGGCGATAATTAGTTCAGAGTTACATTTAGGTGTCCTTTTATGGGTCCCCAATGAAAATTATTTCCCTAATTTGTTGTACAAAACTGAAATTAATGTGGTGCAAGCAAATTTTGGGAAAGCGCTCATAGCCGCTTTTTAATTTCCCATTCAACGTTTAAAAAATCTTGGGTAGATTGGTTTGCCCATATTTCACTATGTTTGTTGTATTTCCCTGGCTCTTGCATAGTCTCTAAGGTTTTTTTGCTTACTTTGCACTTCATTGTCATTATACGCTGTGATTTTGCAGAGAGATCAAGCAATTTATGATTTTTGTCATGGTCTCAGAGTTCGTTCACTTTCAAAGAAATTTTTAGTGGAATGCTTGTAAAGATTGCGCAGTAGATTTTGGTATACTTAGTTTGGCTCCTGTGTTTACCAGAATTTGTTAAAATCTGCTTAGAAATTGTCCGCATTTCATTCCGCATACGTTACTATGAATTAATGGTTAAATAAATAATTGGGTATTATTATTGGGAAACTCCTGAATAGAAACAGAAGTTCTTACTATCAGTTCGATAGTTCAAAATTCCGGGACCTTAAAAACACCGGCATCCCGGGATCATATATACACACAAACCCATATACGGAATTATATAAAACTATTACAATTTTGGAGTATGTATAACAAATATTTATTAACAACAATAATGAAGTTTTTTTTGCATTATTTTTAAGATTCAGCGATTTTAAATTTTGTTCTGACAGCATAAACTCGTCGTAGAGTATCAGTACGAATCGGATTTAATGAAGGCTGTCTACGAATTCCGAATTTACGTTCGTAGCTTTTGGGATCCAGTAGATTTCACGAAAATCGAACCTACGATGGATTCTGTGATAGCCCTGATTTTGAAAGCGTCAATCTACTATTATTATTATTATACTAGTTTCAGTTGAAAGCTTAATCCTAATTTGCGTATTGAAAAGTTAATAGGAGCAAGCTTTGCAGCAACAATATTGTATACAGCCCCTTGTTACCTCTCTTAATTGAGTTCTCTCTCCGGAAAATACATAGTTCACAACTGACAACATCAAGATTACCTACAACAAAAGCCGTTTTCTCAGAAATCGGAGACAAGTGATGACGGAAATCCGTTTCAAAATCATCAAATCATCTTTCTGCGCGCTCGGAAAAATCAACCAACAAAATCAATAAACGCAATGTTGTTGTTGTTGTAACAGCATACAAATTCCCCAAAGAGATTCTGGGGAGTGTTGGAGTATTGCTGGAGTGACATTCCTTGGCCAGATGTAAAACAAGGTCGTTCCGATTACCTAGATCCGACTGTCGTGGGAACAAACAAACTTAAAAAAATTGTTTAATATAAACAGTTATGAAGCCACGAAAAAAACAAAAACAAAAACTTAAAGTGTAACTTAATTTAAAAACCATAACGACTTGATCAAGTCTAAATAGCAACAAAAAATAGTTGCCCTCGACTGTAGTTGAGTTGACAAATAAAAATAGTGGTAAAAAGCAACAACAGTTAACAAGACGAACTCAGCTCAGTGGGTAGACCACTGACTCTGAAAGCCGGAGTCGCTAGTTCAAATCCCAGTGGACTCGAAGAAAAGGTCTGATGCGGAAATTTTATAGCAGTGCAGTTATAACTTCTACCACTTTGTAATTATTGTTTGTTTTTTTACTATTTTCCAGAATTATTTAACAATTAACAGAATTATCTTTCTTCAGAGTGAAAATAAGATGAAAACTCGTGAATAAAAACCAGGAAAAAAAATTTACTTATTAACTTGAACCGTGGTGTATGTATGTTTTCGTATGACGGAGTGATAGCATGGTGTCGCCGTCCAGCAGATGAGTTTGTGATCAGAGATTAGCTAAAAATGTGATCAATTTGCCATTTAAAGCTCTCACATATATATATGTACACACACACACGTATGTACATATGTATGTGCATATGCAGTGACTCAAACAAGTGTTCACGTGTTGAATTTTTAAATATTCGCAATGTTTTTCAAGTTAAATTTTTTTGTTATTTTTCTATAAAAATACAGTCCAAGCTTGCACGAAAATCATATAAATCAAAGTTTCAAACTTTACATAAAATTTAGGAAAATTCAACGAATTTTTACTAAAAATTCAAACTTTTTATTCTGAACCTTCAGATCATTTTAATTTATTTATTGTGAATTTTACGCCAATCGGCATTTTACAATTTGTTAAAAATACATAATTAAAGAAAGGAAACACATAAGACACATAACATAACATAACATAAGAAATGCAAATTTCAAGCGGTTAAAAAATTGCCGTGGTTTTTAGTCATTTTTTCATTGCTTATGGTTTAAGCTTGGACAATATCTTTATAGAAAAAAAATAAAAATTTTACTTGTAAAACCAATTTGCGGTAAAACTAAAGGTCCAATTATACAAATAAGTTTGACACCACCTTGATAAGGTAAAATATATAAAAAAGGTCAATAAATTAACATTCAGGGCTATCACTGAATTCATCGTATAACTGAATCCGAATGCTACGTACGCATTCAAATTATATACTACGTTCATAGCAATTTCACGATTCAAATCTCTAGAATATGGGTGTATGTAAACATTTTCAATTCACTGTGTATTTTAGTTAATACAAAACAAATAAAAATAAATTTTTGAAACAGCAAATTTCGCTAGATGTTGAAAGAACTTTTCCTATCGGTACAAAATACAAAAAAATTGGGACGGCAATATTTTTGTTGTCACGCGATTGGTATAATACAGCGAACTTCCGCTGTAAATTTTGAAAAAAAAAATGTTTTTCGTTATTGGGATAAAGAAAAATATTTGTCCACTCACAAGATTGGGATACGATTTTCACCAAATTTTGGGCAAATGGCCAATCGTGTGACACTGCCTTATGAAATATTATATTCCGGGACACCTCACCTTTATGAAATTTCACTTGAGTGATGTACATATCGTCGTTTAAAGTACAAAACCGCGTATCGTCATTCTGCAAAACCGCTTAACTGACATATGCTGCCAAAAATTGGATTTGGTCACACAAGCTCATAGCTAATCCTTATCCATTCGTGCTGAAATATGCTAGCCAGAAATGCGATTGCCTTATAAACAAATAATTGTTAGCAAAAAAAAAAACCGACTTCAACTCTCATATAAATATATATATAT
>NW_016164811.1:29752-29941 GCF_001687245.7 Rhagoletis zephyria | reverse complement strand
TTGCACGTCCCCTACTTTCATATAACGGCAAATTTAGAAACCGCGAAAAGTGTGCTTTTGCGGCGACTAATGAAACCATGCCGCACCAGTTTTCAAGACTGCAAAAATGGACTTAAAATGGGCGTTTCTCACCCTAATTGTAATGTATGTAAATACTTATATGTTTGAAACTACTATTAACTTGTCGAA
>NW_016164811.1:0-29664 GCF_001687245.7 Rhagoletis zephyria | reverse complement strand
AATTCATAAGGGAAAATCATAGTTTTCTTATTTTTTATTTTAATATCTTAAAAACGTGTAGACTTATTGAAAAATGATAAATGAACGTGAGGTTCTAAATTTAATAGCCCTTCATTTGATACATCGTCATGTTTATAACAATAACGCATTCCATAGATATTACAAGCCAAAGTTTCATTTTCAAAATTCATACACTTTGATTCAATTGCGCGGGCTAAAGATAAGTTTTAAATTAATCTTTCGTGGCCAATAACAATTGGCTGAGACCTAAGACATCATAATATTACTATTACAATGCGGTCAAATGACTTTTATTTTCCCCCATACAAAATCGACCCAGCCTAACAGGCATGTTCTCAAATTCGAAACATTGAAATCGACTCGATTTGACAAATATTTTTTAATTATATCTGATGAAAAGAGTGAATATTCTAATTGAAAACCGTAAAAGAAGTAGCAGCGATATGAAATACATAATTTTAATGCGAGACTTTGAAATTTTTGGGTTAAAAACCTTTGGAAAAAATATCGAAATCGAGTCGATTTCAAATTTTCGAATTTCAGAACATGCCTGATAACCTTTGGGAACAAAAAAAAAAAAACAAAAAAACAATTTAAAAATTTTAAAATAATTTTCGTATCTCATATTTACAGCGGCACAGTGATTTTCTCGCAATATAACCAAAGTTTTTTATTTTAATTTATTTTCCATAGCTTTTATAAAAGTAAAGTTCATTCTACACCAAAAAACAAAATCTCTTAACT
This sequence comes from Rhagoletis zephyria, assembly GCF_001687245.7. Classification (NCBI taxonomy): domain Eukaryota; kingdom Metazoa; phylum Arthropoda; class Insecta; order Diptera; family Tephritidae; genus Rhagoletis; species Rhagoletis zephyria. Next base: position 28,899 of record NW_016164811.1, on the reverse strand, counting down.
TTGTGTAAAATTTTGGAAAATTCAATAACTTTGCATTATAATTTGCAACTTTCTATTAAGGTATTTTTAGAAAAATTCTAAGTATGAAGTTTTATAGCCCAAAAATAATTATTGCACATACTTTGTATGGAAGAGCCTGCGTGAAAAAAATTGTGAAAAATCAACGCTATTTTCTAGCAACTTTAATTTGCTTTTTGTTATAATAAAATTTAATGGGCAAACTGCATAGTTAGAATTTTTTCAATCTGAATAGAAAGTTGCAAATTAGTATGCAAATTTGCTGAATTTTTTTAGAGATTTTATTTTTATGTTTTTTTGATGTGGAATGAACTAAGTTTTTATTATAAAAACTTGTCGAAAATAAATTAGAAACAAAAACTTGGCTTATATTGCGAAAAATTCACTGTGGCAATACTTTTGTCCGGCACAGTATGTGTATTTGTTATCACTTTTTAAAATGCATTAATACATTGAAAATTAAATGTTTGCGGTTTATAAATCATTGTTTCGAAATTTTGAATATGAAATGAGTTTCTTAAAATTTGCGTGTCACAATATTTAAAATTTTCTCTACGGGGTTTGTACCCGTGCAATTCATTTAAAACACGCACATATTCACTAGCGAAGGTACCCTGTGGGGAAACATAGCAGTGTCGAACTGGTTCGGTTCTATAGAATTTAGAAAGGGTAACTGTTAACACTGCGATGTCCTACGAAGTGTCAATCAGTCACTCTGCATCCCTGTTTTAATAGTTCGGAGCCAGTTACCTCAGATTTAGATTACTAATGACAAGTTTTTTTATTCTTTGGAATGTATCATATTTTCTGTGACAATTTCGGGCTTCGCGAATTTTAAAATTAAACGGTTAGATATAAAATATGTAGGAAGTTCGATTTATTAGAAAACGATGTGGTTTTTAATTGTTCCTGCGTAAAAATATAATTTTTTTGAAAAAAAGGGCTTGTCCATTTTTCACGCTTAGCTAGCGATATGTAGATTTAAAAAGCAAAAAAAAAGAAGAAAAATGTTCCACATCTCGACTGTTAAGAATCTAGTTACTATCAGACTGGTTCTTTTTTTTTGTGATAAAGAACTAGTAATGAACTAAAAATTTTATTCACTAGGTCGGGGGTTCCCTGCAGGGTACATATGCACATACTTTCTTACATATGTGTTTGCATACATTTTTATGTGTGTACGCCCTTCCTTAGGGTCGATTTGCTAACCCTTAGAAATTAACTTCAATGTACTTACATAGTATTAAAGATTTCAATATTTCATTGTAAACAGCTTTTGCCTTTGTTTTCTACAGATGTGACTCAATTTTATTGATGTCATCCACCAAATTAAAAGCACATTTTGCGTCGCGATTTTAGTTTTCCACATATTACTCAATTACGCATTTGATATGCATCCATATACGAGTACATACATAAATACATTTATAGTACGTACATATCGCACACCGTCTTCAAAAGAGTCACAACTCAAAATTTGGCATTTTTGAAATTATGCGCTAAAAATGTACACAGAGCTTTTATTTACCTTTCAGCAAAAGCTGGAGCAAATTTTTGTTATAATTTGTTAAAAAAACCTAAGGTAAAGTCGCCCTTGCCCATATGATTAGCATGTACTACGAAATAGTTTTTCGCATTTTCTGACGAACGTATTATTTTGAGTTGTGACTCTTTTGAAGATGGTGTGCGATATGTTTGTATGTACTTACGTAGGTAAGAAGCAAATGAAACGACTCCCGGCTTAGGAAATTTGCTCGCTACGTAGCTGAAAACATCCCCTTCCTGAGATACATTCCCGCCGGTCAAACTCGAATGGTGTATATATGTATACCCCAAAGCAACGAGACTAAATCTTAGTATGTGCCTCCTTATAAAGTTAATCATCTGGGTAAAGCATATACATATTTTCAAAACGACAATAAACTTAATACTCTAGTATTATAAGACCGCTCTGGACCCACGGAATTCAGTTAAGAAAAACTGCAGCAAACTCGAACATAGAAATACTTCAAAGATTTCAAACGAAAACTCTCAGAAGTATTGTAAACGCACCTTATTCTGTTACAAACGAGCAACTGTCTCTTATAATTTAAGACTGGAAACCCACCTTAACCCATTTATAACAGAAATGGCATCCTGCCGAAACTTTTTCACCCAGCTGAAGAGAAAATCTACAAAAAATCTTTCTTCGTTGAGTATACAAGTTGATTGCGCGGAAGTATCGGGTTGTGCCAATGGGCACACTCCATTCAAGTTATTTAAGTATTACCTTGTGACAACTAATACCAGTGTTGGCGAAATGTTAATCTGATTAACGATTAAACAGTTAATTGCGATTCACGATTAAAATTAATTAATCGTAATCAACTGTATGATTAATGATTACATTTTTTAATCGTTAATCGCTGGCGGCGACTATTCGACAAAAAAAAAAGAAAAAATTGTCATATGAACACTTGTTTGAGTTACTGTATGATGTACTCATCAGACTCCGAAATCAATCATAAAACCTCAAAATTTCCGTGGCTAATCAGTAGTGGTGTTCTGAAAACTGTTGACTGGGACGTATGTAGGTAGATAATTTTGGCTCGTATCCTCTTCTCATATAGTTGTATGTACACATATTCGTATACATATGTATATTCGGATACATTAGTTAGTTAGTTTTCTACTCCCCGTAACCTCGTTCCGGCAGATTTTCTACCATTTCGTTGCTCAAAATCTCCTCATAGCGTAGCATCCGTCATTGTACGAGTTTTGCGGTGTATAGAAAAATGCAGATGCCTATATACATACATATATGTATTCTTTTGTACATATTTACTTATGTATGTTTGTACATACATATGTATGTATGTATGTAGGTACGTGTCCTATGTACATTCGTAACTGCTGTGTCAGCTCCTCTGCCACACCATAGCAATGCGTGAGCTTTAAGCTAACTGACATTTGCCAACTCGCAGCAGCCGTTAAAAACTTAGCTGAATCGCACTGTGAAGTATGCTATACTTTTGCGAACGCGAAGACTCAGTGGTTAAAGTTTCTTCTTCACTTGGCTACATGTGGCATATACCCAATATTGCCACATACAAATGTATGTATGTAAATGTATTTGCATGCCTTTTGCATTAGACCGGATCGGTATGCAGAGACACCTTTTCAATCGATATTTCGCGCTTTGTAATCTCGTCACACAAAGGTAATGATGCTTTTTTGAATTCATATTTCAAACAAGGCGCAGGGTAGCAACTGCGAAATATTTGTCATGACCCAGTCTAATGTACACAAACATTTATTTATGTATGTGCGTAGTATAATTTATATACTGTTGTATGTTTACATACTTACATACATATTTTTGTCTTATGTAAATAAGCTTGTCAGGAGCTTAACTTATGTAAGTATAGTACATATGTACATACATACGTAATGTTCGCGTATACATACATATATGTACATACATACATACATATATTAATATTTGTAGACTGGAAAATGTACATACATTCATATCTACATTTTGTATATACTAATTTTGGACTTTACTGCTTACATTTGCTTTACCCAACTGGTAAATAGATATGTATGTATGTACTCATTCGTTTGTATGTAAACATAACATAGCTGTATGATTAAACTTTAAATATTTATATGCATATGCAGTTGTATATCCTTGGTATATCCTTGCATGCATAGGTATATGAATGTCGATTAAATTTCGTACATAAGCATATACTAAGTACATATGTATATATACGAGTACATAGTTAGTAACAAATAAATAAAAAATATGTAGGTATGCATCTAATAAAGTTACTAAATGCTCCTAGATTACAAAGACACAGCATTTGCTTATTTGCAAGCAGATAATATTTACTGACTAACTTCACAACTAAAAAACGAAATTTTCGAGATAATCATGCAGACTTACTCGTTATGTCACGCAGCATTATGACTCATCATATTTCATATAATACAAAAATTGCATCCGAAAATCGTCTGTAGTTTGCGCTTGAGAAGCGAAAATGCATCTCTCATTTTCTGCACGACGAAGGTAGATGGGAAGATTTCGGTTTAAGCCTCTCATTTAGGAGTGAGCGAAGAAGGTATTTTGTGTAACTAAGTCTGCGTTCAAACACGGAAACTCGAGTTTCTTATTATCGGCGATTTCTCTTTTGGTGTTGCCCTTTGCATTCACACGCAGAAACTCTTTTGTACGCAATTGTTGTTGTCAGCTGTGAATCGCCAACTTGAATTACTCAGCCGAACGAGAGCACAAGAGCGCTCTCTCCCCTACAAGCTTCGAGTTTCCGCAACAAAAGTTTTCGTGTCTGAACGTCGACTAACTCTACTTCAGCAGAGAGGCGTTTGGTAAGAGATGGGACCACTCTCCCGCGAAACCATGGTTACGCCCAAGAATGATAGAATACAAGATTGCGCCAATCAGAGATGATTTTTGAGAATAACTTTTGTGTGACGTCACACTGGTGCAATTGCGAGAGAGAAATGCCAAAACGTGAGCAAGAATGGAAGAAGAAGAAAAAATGTTGCAAGGAAAACGTAAACAAGTTGCACAAGTGTGACGTCATGCAAACAACGATTCTGTCAAATTCGTTAAGAGAGGAATAGCGGTCCGAGATCGGCGCAACCTTTGTATTCTCTCAGTCGTGGGTTACGCCCATAATTAGCCCAATTCTGAATACTACCAGGGAATTTGTTTCTATCGAGAAAGAAATCCTCCAATAATTAACTCCCAGGGAGCAGTATTTTCTCCGAAAATTTGGGAGAAGGAAATTCGAACTTCGAAAGAACTGTTTGACACTTTTTTGACAGCTCAACTCCATCAGGTAAAAGGAAAAGAGAGAAAACTCCCAGGGAGTTTCTGTTCAGAATCGGCTTAAATGTTTTTTTTTAGGGAGTCCTCGTCTGGTGGAATACACTAGAGAAGTCTACGTACGCTAGTCAGAAAACTGGAGCGGATACAACGGGTAGCACTCATTGGAATCAGTAGAGCATCACACCCACTCTGGGACTTTACGTCACGCTTAACATAATGCCAGTCGACATCGTAAGTAAAGCTGCTGCAACGAGCACTGCAGTCAGTCTAACGGCGGCACACTTTGGGGCTGAACTTGGTGGCCTCGAATTTTCATTTGTGCGACACCAATGCGCCTTTTTTTCCACTCAGCTCAGTTGGTAGGAGGCACTGCAGTGTTTTTCAGGCAGAGGAACCAGTCAATTCGCCGCTGATTTCCGCGGCTGGGTGGTGGTGTTACCGGCGAATTTAGATTTTCGCTGCGGTTGTACTGATTGTCAAAATGATGTGTTTGTTGTAAATTTATTTTGTTCTGACTGTCATTGTGCGTATAATTGTGTTAGTGTAGTTTTTTTTTTTTGGGCTGCCGCAACCACCTTGATGAATTCGCCTTGATCTACTCTGATAAACAAGTGGCTATCAAGGCTCTGGGCCCCGCCAGGGTGCGTGAGAGGATTGTCTTATTTCCCCTTTAGTCAGACGTGGTAGATGAGTCAGCCAGTAATGGCACTTATAGCCTCGTGTCAGCTCATCGAACGCTGGGGCATGTGTTACTGCAATGTTTAAGATGGTATTTTTTTTGTTTTCAACACGATAGAGGATGCACCTTCTTAGACTTTCTTAAAAATTTTGAGAGAAGCACGTAGCGCCCAATTAATAAAGTAAACTTCTAAAAAGGTACATCCTTCATTGTCTTCATTTAACTGCAATGTATTTCTGGCCGAGGGTTTATCGGAGACGGTAAATGGATTTTCTTGAGCTCTCAATTGGTAGGTGTATTGAAACATACAGTATCGGCCATTTAAATAGCACCCGAATTTGAAAGTGAAATCTATTGTTTGCCAGTTATGTTTATTTATTTACTTTAAGAATTTTCAGTCAAAATACAATTCATTCCCCAAAAAAACCCAAAAGTTTGAAATTTGGAGGAAAATTTTTTCAATTATTATTTTTTTAGCTTTCTACAGAGTTTAAAACTTCAGTTTATATTGGTTTTGTTAGAGTATGAACTGTATTGCTTATATAAATAGACATAAGTGGAAAATATTACTTTAAAATGGGGGTGCTATTGATATGATCGAGACTGTATGTATACTGCTTATGAAATAGCATACTGGTAATAGTTACCCTTCTGGCATTACGTAGGGCCAATGCTTATGGCCTAATTCTGTCAAAAGTTAAATATTTTCTAAAATTTTTTAAAATAATGATTGCAGAAGTAAGATATTTTTATAAAATCGTATTTATCGGTTCTTTTTGTAAAGTACAAAAAAGGGGAATATTATTACAAGAAAATGGTATTTCTGGAATCTAGATGATATTCATAATAGAAACGCTATTTATGGCCTGATTCATAATCAGAATGTAAAGCATACAAACAAAATAAGTAAATGCATATTTTAAGTCTATTGGCCCTAAATTTTAGTCTATTTTGCGAAATTCATTTTCTTTGTGTATCTCTTGTAATTTTTGTTACACACCTCAGTAGTGTTTTTATATCAACTACGTACATACTTCTGCAGAGTATGCAAATGAGGGTGGTCCAAAAATGCATGCGAAAAAGTAAAGTCGAAATTTTAATGCTCTCACCCCCTAGGATTGTTCTATACCGAACCCTCCTATTTTTTTATTTTGAAAGGAAAAAAATATTTACAGATCGCTCAAAGCGCTCAAAATTTTCCATGTACTATTTCATATTGGGAAAAAACTTAACTTTTTTTTGACCACCTTAATGTACATACATTTTTCATTTACATACATATCTTCCACTTATGTATGTATGTACCTTTTAATAGTTTTTTTTTTTGATTTGTCTTTACCTGTTTATACATTTTGCAGATTTCTAACAAAAATAATTGCTTACATTCATCGCGTATTTGTGCTATGCTTTATTTCGCTCGCTCGCCCAGTTGGCTTCAACTTCATTTTGTGGCTTTCGCAATATTTTCGCATACAGTTAATTTCTTTCACTCTTTCAGGTTTGCAAATTTTTCATTTCTTTCTGTCGTCTTCATTTCGTTAGAGACCAACTTGTTTGTTTGTTTTCTCTAAAGATTCAGTTGTTTACTAAATGTACTGCTCCTGGACTTGTCGTTTCTACGTTGCTATGAAGTTTTTGCTCTTTGGCTGAAAATATGAGCTTCGAAGGCACATTTATGGCTGTAGCCGATCTTGAATACTCGCTCAATAATCGCATCCTTTGATGAAGGGCAATATAAATAAATGAAATTCGGGGTCGTTTATTTCATAAAATTGTTGTTTTATTTCGGCTTCATTTTTGTAAACAACTTTTTTTTTATTATTTGTGTATATGTGTATGTACATATGTATGTATTGTTTATTTTCAATATAGCCAACCAGCACTGGTGCTCGTAAATGCCGAAAGGCCTTTGCCTTGTCTTCATTATTTTTACTTTTCGATATGCCTCATCATAGCCTGTCAGTAATAATAATTCGTTTACCTGTGAACAAAACAACTCAATGAAAATAATTAACAAATGCCTTTTGGCTATTGTTAACTTAACGACATTTAAGTATACATGTATTTTCGTCGCATATTTATTTATTTTTGTTTTTTTTTTTTTTTAGACGAGTACCCAACCTCATGAACGCCAATATATGTATACTATGTACAGTTGAATGTTTCCATGTGCGTATGCAAACTTTATTATTCAGCTCATATTTTATCAATTTTCTTTTATTAATGATTATAATGGCATTCGATCTCCTCCTTGTTGACCTTTATTTTAATCTTGGAAAAAAAACGTCAAAAACAAAAATTTCGCTTATATAAATACATATGCACCTACAGATATGTAAGCAGACAGTGAGATAATATTGGTTCAAGTTAGCAATTAAGAAGTAATTTCATATTTGCTGCATGTACAGTCACTACAAAAAGTTTCCGTACAGAGATTTTTACGATATTCATGTTAAACAAAAAAAATTAAATTTGTGAATTTTTCGTAAAATTATAATATAAAAAATGGAATGGACAGTGTTTAACGCTGATTGTATTTTTATGAGAAGCTGTTTTCCATGTCACTTGCAGCCTTTGTTCATTTTGTTTTATCAGATGCTAATTTCCTTAAAATTTTCTAGATTTTCTAATGCAATAAGATATGCTTCAATTGAGACAAAAAAAGAATGTCAATTCTCGATTTTATTGTATCAATTGGCGGATCGAATCGGAGTCGAGAAATCGAGTCGGAAGTGCTCGATTAATCGATCTTGTAGTTCGGATACGAATTCAGCGATCTAAAATCTATTAGAAATGGCTAACCTTGTTTACCTAATACCAATTTCATGTTAGTGCTATACAAGCACCAAATGACTTACATATTTATCCGACCTACTGTAGTAGATAGATAGAGAGAACTTGTATTTAAAAACTTTTGGCGAGGAATTATTTTTCTAAAAGGCTAAATAAAACTCAAAATGTCTCACTGCACAGCAAATATCTGTTTACATCTTCGTTGTACATATTCATAAGTACATACGTATGTACATATATATGTAACTTGTCGACGTGATATTAGCGTTTTTAGTTTACTTATTTATTTATTCTCATTCATAAAATTATTTTTAGACTCGTTTATTTGCTTGCGTACATACGAATAATATGGAAGCTCGCGGAATGCTCATTAGGGTGGTCCAAGATAAGTAAAGTCGGAATTTTAATGCTCTCCCGCCTTAGGATTGTTTTGTATAAAAAAAAAATATACCCCAATTTTTTATTTTGAAATCAAAAAATATTTAGTGGTCGCTCAAAGCGCTCAAAGTTTTCCATAGATTTTATATCGGGAAGAAAAACAGCTTTTCGTGAAAATAGTATGGAATTCTTGAAAATCAATATTTTTCGATCGGAAAACTTTGGTTCTCTTCAGGAGACTTCCAGTAACAATACGCAATTGTTTATTTAACCATTTTTAAATACGAAAGATTTTTTATTATCCCCCAATACATTTTCTGGAATTTTCTAGGGGTTTTGGACCTATAAAATATAGTTACTATGAAAAAATGGTTAAATAAATAATTGGGTATCATTATTAGGAATCTCCTGAAGAGCAGTAGAGTTTTCCGGTCGAAAATATTGATTTCTACGAATTCTATACTATTTCATCGAAAAGTTTTTTTTTCATATAAAATACATGGAAAACTTTGAGCGCTTTGAGCGACCCTAAATATTTTTACAATTTCAAAATAAAATATTAGGGGTATGTTTGTTTACGGTATAGAACAATCTTAGAGGGTGAGAGCATAAAAATTCCGACTTTACTTTTTCCCCACATGCATTTTTGGACCACCTTTATGCTCATTAAACCATCGAAATTGGTACTCTATCGTTGATTTGTATACGTTAATTCTAGACTGACTTCGTAGAGAAAAACTACAATAAAAGAAATTTTTCATTCAATTTAGGCGAGTGTGTTATATGTAATAACACTTTGATTATTAAAAAGTAAAGGAAATCGACTGTAGAATTAACACGAATGCAGCAAATATGTAACTGTGCAAAGTGGAATCGGGTCGATGGGTATAGAAATTTTTAAAATCGAGTCATCAATGCCAAATAGTTATTAAGAATATTGAAAGAGATAAAAAGTATTTCCAATTTTTTATTCTAAGCTATGCTAACTATGACTGGAAACCAAACATTGAAGAGCGTGCAAGGAAGGCCAGGGTGGCTCTCTGCAGCCAAGATAATGTTGGGCAATAGGTAAGTTTCGAAACCAAGAATTATGCACTGGATGTATACAGCTATAGTCCGACCCATAATCTCTTACGCGGCGCTGGTCTGGTGGTCAGCCCTTAATACTTACTTGGTTAAAAAGGTAAGCGGAATTCAAAGGTCTACAGCCACTGGAGTAACAGGTGCAATGAGATCATGTTCGAAGGATGTTTTGAACATCCTTCTTGACTTATTACCCATAGCATTCTTTATCGAAAACTCAGCTGCTAACAGCGCCATCAGTCTGACGTGCCCTGGGGTTCTGGAAAGAAATACCGTTCGGGCACGGTTCCGTCCTAGGCGCAATACCGTCTGAAATTAAGGCGCTGCCCACTAACTATATTCTTCCGAAGACCTGGGTTCCAATCCACTTAAACCAACCAACCATGGCTCTATGTACAGTCGGTGTCAAATGTAAGTGTACACCTTGTAGTAATATAAAATTCGCAATTATTTTCATGAAAATGTTTTCTTTTTGCGATGATTGCCGACTTTCGGTCGGTAAAAAGTTCTTGAATAGACCAGATTAATATTAAATAGTAAAAGGAAAAAAGGTTAATTGTTGTGTAAGAGAGCACTTTTCTTCGAGATTACGTAATATTATGAGCTCACTAAGTAAAATATCAAACGTCGTGCATGTGCTTTGCATCCGCATTGCAAACGTTGGAAAGATGACTTCATATCAAAATTATTCTTTTGTTTGTTTGAAAAATAGTGCCATTACACATACATATGTACATACATATTTACTATGCATGTAGATATAAGCAATATGTAGTTGCGCAGCGATGTTCTAAGATATGAAAGCGAAGGCTAATTTGAGATTTCAAATTTCGGTGTCTTTGTCTTAACCGCATAGAAATGACACACATACGCCCAAATTTCGTTTTTTAATAATAGCAAATAGCAAAAAATGGGGCTTCTGGCAATATCTAAATATAATTAGATACTTAGTCACATACATATGTATGATTGTGATTAAATACATATCGCACGTTTAATAATATGCAGAATTATTTCAAAATTTAAATCAAATCAAAGTTTAATCAATTTATACAGTTGATATTATAAAAGACAGATGGAAAGACATATATGTATTCGCATTTTTGGGAAGTTTGGTCATATGTTAGGCTGAAGATATTCTACTTATCAAGCTTGTTAATTGTATGATGAAATATCCGAAAACAACAAAGGGGTGTGCTCTCCTAATGACCTGCAGTGCATAAGTTAATAATATTTTTAGAAAAATTTCAAGTGCGCAGTTTTGTAGCCCATGCAATTTTAGTATAAAGTGCAAGGTTTAGGTGGCTACCGTTGATTTTAGAAATTTTTTTTTGTTTCATTTTCTTCCATACAAAGTATGCTCGACAAAATTTTTATATGGAGAAAATGTCCAGCACAACCAACAAAAAATTTGTCAAAAATCAGCAGTATTTTGTATGAAACTTGCACTTTATTATACTAAAATTGCATGGGCTACAAAACTGCACACCCGAAATTTTTCTGAAATTATTCATAAGTTATGCACTGCAGGTCAATGGGATAGCATACAATATACAATTTTAAAATCGGATTTAAACGAAGATTAAACTACATTTTTATAAAATTTTTTTGAATATTAAACAAATAAAAGGAAAACTGTACATACTGAGGATTAAAAAGTGTGTTATTCAAATGACTCGGGAGTGTATATCAAACTTTAAGATACGACTGTAAATGCCGAAGATGTGATGGAAAATGTAAAGAAGACTACCCCAAGGTTCGGCTAAAAAATAAAAACCTCGGACCTCGGGACCTCGACAAAATACTGTAGACTCAAGGGTGTACGGCGAACTTTTTTCCTTGTAAGGTGGTACGGTTTTGTGAACATTATTGTCGCATTGGCTTAATCCAAATATTAAGCTCAGGACGTGGAGTCTTTAGACTCGAATGTAACGGGGACAACTTTCATTCCTCAAAGCCATCGACTACATGGTGGCAAATAGGTGGCGTGGTAAGAGGTTGAGAGGTTGAGAGGTGTTTACAGTGTCAGCCAAGCTGCACTTCAAATCATTGGTCAGCCTACTTCTAAACTAGTTTGGCATTGCCAGATCGCGCGGCAGTACCCGGTATTGAGGCAGCAGGCAATTGGTTAAAAATTGTTTACTTATATCAGGTATTCCTTAGGTCGTAACCAGTACCAGCCCACACAAACATTCGGCTATCCAATCCACCATCATAAATTGAGTGAATATTTCGGTGGAAGGCATCGAGGTGCTGCAGGTTTGCAAACCTCATGTTGCTTCCAATTTTAGAGTATGTATATGTTTAGCTCGGCATCTGCTTTTATGTGGAATTGCAAATTGGGCACACTTCTGTTGGCACAAACACCAGGCATCTGTGTGCACTCTCAACAGATGTGCCTTCGCGGCTTGGTTATCAAAGCAATATACAGGAGCATCTAACTCCATTTTTGAGCTGATTTCAGGTATGTATGAAATTCCATCAGTTATGCATGGACCCTCGATGCCAATTCTATCACCAAAAATGTATGCAGGGTTGCCAAAAGCAGGGGTCAAAAACCGGATAGTACAGTTTTTAGTCTGCTTGTTCGTGTGGTAATAACAAAAAACGAACTATGAGGTGTGTGCTCTGTTTAAACATATTACATACACAACCCCCACATTTGCTTCCTCCTCCCCCCTTCGATCCCCTCGCCGAACTAAACGCCAACTGGCAACCCTGCATGCATGTGATGTGCATACATTTAAGCGTTAACCGATAGCTCATAACGATAAACACACCCGCATTAACGTACGTTTTTCCCCCATTTGGTGGCATCCATTTTTTCAAACCTTTTTGTCTTTTGAATGCTGTACTCCATTTGACCTGACGGAATGTGGAACCGGAAAAAAAATAAATCTTAAATGGAAAATAAAAGAGCTATCGAAATAGGTATCTGGGATAATGCACTATCTGCAATAAAATTTTCCAAATATTTTTCCTGCCGGACACGTCCTTGCCCTTTGTCTGCAAAATACATACAAACATATGTACACACATATTTAAATTGTTACTTACGAAAACATATCTGAAAGCGCTTGCCCATAGCTTTTGTGCAAGTTTGGTATTATTGATTTACCATTTAACATTTATCTTTGAAGCTTTTCCAATTTTTTCTAATTTTTTCCCCACTATCTTTTCATCTGTGCGCTCTGTGCTATTTTGCGTATGGATTTCGCTGGTTATGTAAGCGCCATCAGCATGTGGTGCACACTAAAATCTACATAGTGTACATTTGGTTTGGTCTCCAGGGGTGAAAGCGAACAGATTGTATTGCTTACAAATTACGCACACCGCAAATTTTCCATCGCTTGCATTAGATAATATGTTGTGTGTTTTATGCGTGGCCTTTGTGCTTTCTTTTCTGACAAAAAAAAAAAAAAACAAGTAATTTTTAAGCAAAAATAAAACCGACTTCAAATCTCATATAAAAATTTAAGGGTACCGTTGTTTTCTTCAGTTCCAAGGTTTAAAAAACAAAAAAACCAATAACGAATTTAAAAATGGTGTAAATATAATATATTCTCAGTCAGGCGTTTCTTTTCTATTAAAAGGTGATTTTAAAAATACATATCGGTTAGGGCTCGATATGTACGTACTTCAGAAGAATACTACAAGGAACAATTTTGGTTAAACACGAAAAAATTTTGGCTAAAATTATTTCAAAAGCTTAAGAAATTTGTCCATATTCTTTAGCGTAACGCTAAAGGCAGGCACAATGACCATGATGAAGACAACTGCCAAGCACACTCCACAGGGAAGTGCACTAGCGCTCTTTTTTGGCCTCTTGGCTTTAAATGAACTATAAGAAAGCTTTACTAAAATTGTTGAATTATCGAAGTTTCAATGTTATGGCCAGTATGCAACTCTCAAGAAAACGGTCTAGAAAAAAATTGCCATTATTTCGTGTTTGTGTCCAAGGAATTTTGACATCTGATAGTTCACAGCCTGTTGCGTCACTGTTTCATCAAGAAATAATGGAACATTGGTTGCCTTGTGCTCTTGTTTCACAAAAAAACTTAAGAAAACCGTAGTAGAAAGCGTAGCAAATTTCTTAAGAACTTCGTACTGCCTTAAGGAAATTAGACTCAAGAAAATTTCTTAGGCATTTCTTGTACGTCATTTTATATGGAGTTTTTGCTTTTCTTGACAGCTGCATACTGGCATTTATATAAGTTTATCGAGCTATCACTGCTTAGTGAATTTGATCGTATTAACGGAGTGTAGCGAGTTATCGAAATTTGTCGATAGCTTTCCAAAACTATGGAGCTATCAAAATTAAACGAGTTATCGAAATGTATAGAGGTATCCAAAGTTTATCGAGTTAGCGATTTATATAACGATATATACATTTTTGAGTTATCGAAATTCATCGAGCCCTCGAAATGCATAGTTATCGATAGAAAATTATCGAAATTAGTAGTGTTATCGAATTTGTGATTATCGGATTTTAATGTTTTTGAATTCCGATCAATAACAAGTCCTGTCAAAGTTCTCCAAAGACGTTCAAAGATATAAAAAATTGTAGCCACGTTTTAGTTCCAAAGCAAGAGATTTTCCAGTAAGGAATTTTGTACCTTATAAGTTAAACGACGTGCTAAGTTAGAAATCCTGTCCAAGGCTCTCAAAGAATTAGAAAATCTGTCGAATTTCGACTGTAACTGGCACTCCTATAGTATAATAAAAAAGCTTAAAATTTTTACGAACCATTCTTAATTTTTTATTTTATTTTTTCAAGTATTTCACAAAGTTTGAAACCTGGTTTTCTCACCCTTTTTGGTAAAGAATAAACTAAATTTATATAAAGAAATAGCTAAAATTAAAAAACATAAAAATGAATTGCTAAAACTTGGCAATATGCGGTGCGCTTATAATCCTTCTCATATTTTCATAGGGAGCATAACTACAACTTCTTGATAGGATTTATGGATAAAGGATACTGAAGCCAATAAATGAGTTCATAATCATACAAATTCCTTTATTGATCAAAACATTTGTAGATAGAGAATTTTGTTTACTATTATTTTAATTACTATAAAGCATATTTACTTAAACATAGATATCTTTGCTTCCACAGCATTCAAATCGTTAATTATGCTGTGATATAAGCTGTAGCGTAACTTATATAACTTGCAGGTTCGACTTTTATGTGCATACATATGTATGTGCATTCGTATAGCCGAAAACCAACTATCAGATCCTGTCCTTTCACTCAAACTTATGCAATTTTGCCATGCCGCAGCCATTCTCATCTTCCAACGCACACACACACACACACAGTGTGCGTCATTTAGTCAGTTATCATCATCAGTTCGTCACCTTCACGCAAATTGCAAATATCCTTCAACTACTTAACAACGACTGTAGCTCACATATCCTGTTGCTTGCGACCAACTTGCTGCAATAACACAGGCATACATACATACATACATACATACATATGTACATTTTCCACTGACGCACCGTCCAAATTGCTGTTTTGCCGTTGTTGGTTGCTTATGTCAACTTTCTTTTTGCATATTTATTTCGTTTATAATTTTCTCCGTTTTATTATTTCATAATTTTTTGCATTCACTTTGCCATTTTTTGCTACAACGCTGTTTTTTCTTTTGTGTTTCGTCTTTGTGTTGTTTTTGTTTTTTTTTTTCACTGCAATTTGTTAAAAATCAATAGCTGTGTGTACGCGTAGCCGATTGCTCGTGTGGCATGATGGGCGCAAGATTTGTGTGTAAAACGACAACGGGCATATCGGCAAGGAAGGCCCATTTGGTACATTTTTTCGTTTGTCTTGCATTCGCTTGCTTGGTGGCTCAATGATGTAAATTGCATTTTTTATATGTCTGTGTTTGTTTTTGCACTACGCTTGACTCCTTCGCCTGCCTCTTGTATGGCGCTTTCGTTTGATTGAAAGTCGTTGTACGCACTCATCGTTCACTATTTTGTTGTTGTTGTATATTTTTTTAATTGTATCCACTCTCCCTCCCCTCCCCTCTCAGCGCACTCACTTTTAAGCAGCCTCTTATTCATTCGCTCGCTCGCCAAACAAAATTTCTTCGCGAACTATCGATAACCGGGACGTCGACTGTTGTATGTACATGCTCGCACAAGGATGCATTTGTATGAACAAGTGTGGGTGTTTGTATTAATGCAGTAAGCTCAGCCGACTCACAGAAACTGTCGATGAGAAAATTTAATTTCGTTGCTGCCTACCGCCCCATCGAGTGTGCCCGGTTACGCGTTGCACTATGCACGTTGTTGTTGCTGTTTGTTTTTGTATTATGTATTTGCTAGAGCTTCAGGTGTTGCTCGCCACCGTGCGTTTACTCGTGCAACAAATTTACTTTGAACTTGAAGCAGTAAATATGTAGTAGATGTAAAAGTTGTAGTTGAGTGCAGGATGGCCCCCCACTGCTGGTATGGCATGGCGTATGAGTAACTTAATTCGATTTTTCTGTTCGGCTCGCAAACAAAGTAACGATTGGTGCAAGCCATTAAGTAAAACGGAGTAGATGTGTTGGATGTGGAAATCTTTGCTATGTACCCTACCAGCTAGCTGACCTTTCATCTTATTTCATTTCCAATTAATTAACGTGCATTCGGCCTATCCAACGCATATTCCTATTTAATTCAATAATACGTACACTTAGTTACATTAGGGGGGTCCAAAAACAGTAAAGTTGAAATTGTAATGCTCTCACCCCCTGGGATTGTTCTATATCGAAAAAAGTATATCCCTATTTTTTTATTTTGAAATTAAAAAATATTTAAGAGGTCGCCCAAAGTTTTTCATGCATTTTTAAATATATGGGGGAAAAAACTTTTCGTCGAAATGGTATAGAATTCTTGAAAATTAATATTTTTCGATCGGAAAACTCCTGGTTCTCTTCAGGAGACTAATAATAATAATACCCAATTATTTATTCAACCATTTTTTAATACTAACGATTTTTTATTAGTCCCCATTTTGCATTTTTCGGGGTTTTTGTGGGTTATAGCGGGCCTATGTATAAATTATAGTTCCCATAAAAAAATGGTTAAATAAACAATTGGGTATTATTACTGGGAATCTGCTGCAGATAAACATATAGAAAAATATTGATTTTTAAGAATTCTATACCATTTCCCACTTTGCTTTTACACATGAATTTTGGACCACCCTAACGTACATACATATGTGCCTAGTATGTAGTTGCGCACATTCAGTCGCACATACACACATATTAAGGTGCGTAGATGGTACCTACTAGGGTGATTCAATAAGACCGCAGATTTTCTTTTATAAATAAAGCACCAAAATGATTTTTATTTTATCATGTTTTTTTTAGCCGTTGCAATATATGTATGTATGAAACACGACATTAGTTAAATGCCCACCGGGACTCCTCTGGCAACATAGGATGCGCATACATATAAGAATTTTTCATAACTTTTTGGCATAGTTCGGGTTGTATATCAATTATTACGGAATCTCCTCGGGATTATTGTCATGGACCATAATTTTCACCTAGCCCAGAGAAAGAAATCGAATGGTGTAAAACCGCAAGATCTAGGCAGCCATTCGACCTTGTTGTTTCGTTGTTACCGGCATCATTTTCGAAGAAGTGCGCTCCGATAACTTGACTGGCAAAAAACACACTAAACGTGTAACTCGTCATAGTTAGTCCAAATGGTCTCTGGGCTTCATTCAGTTCAATTTTGTAAGCGCGTAAACACTTTGTTCCACAGCAGCTGTGGGTGGTGTCACTTTTTACATCGACCCAGTTTATTCGAATTTCTGCATCGAACAGCTGATTGTTGACTCAGATGACCGGTTATATGGACCGAAAAAATCACTCAGTGCGCAGAATGCAATTCTTGAATTTACGCGTTTTTCAACTGAGTATCGCTCCATGACTAAATATTTTGTAAGACAATTGAAAGACAGCAGGCAAGACAGTTTAAAAGATTTTTGGCCCCATGCATTGAAATTGAGGTTAAGCTCCGGCTCGATTTTCAATATAAATTCTGTACTTGAGCTCACTTCTTCACTGCAAAAAATGAGTCTGAGCCTAAGCTTACTTTTCATGAATAAGGCCCATTGTTTACTCTCTCCCGAAAGTCTTATAAAAAAGCTCCCTTGCCAATTTTCATTGTGAAAATCCTTTTAGAGAGAAAGCACTTGTATATCATTCTGCCCGCGCCGCTCCAATTGTCGCAATGGCCGAGTGAGCAAAGCATTGGTGTGCCATTCGAGAGATCCGTGGTTCAAGTCCTCGATTATTTTATTTACCTAATTTTTAGAAACTTATTTAATTTTTCCTATTTTTAATTTAATTTTTAGAAACTTGTATTCTTCTCTCTTCTTATTTTTTATAAATTTTGTTTTAACTTTTAGATTTTATTATTTTTAAAAAGAAAAATATTATTTTTTATTTCATTTAATTTTTATTAAATTTTTAAACTCATTTCTTTCCTTTTTAATTTAATTTTCTTTTAATTTTAAAATGATTAATTTTATTTAAAAAATGCAAACATTTTTTTAATGCATTAGTTTTTAAGTTTATTGCTAAGAGACAAAAAGAATAACGCTAACTCCTTTTTGTCTTACGAAAGATTTTGTCAGAAATTATTGCTGTCAAAGATCTGCATCACCCTTGAAGTACCCTATACCTACATACATATGCACATATGTATGTATGTATGTATGTTCATAACATATGCGCAAACCTGTATGAAGCGTAAAGCGCACCAATATAGCAATGTTTGTGTGCTTACTACCCTGGATCTGAGCCTCAGCAAGTTGCCTAGTTACGCGGTCAGGGCGGTGGCGCCAATTCGGTTCTCTATACTCCCTATGAATAATTGCATGCGTGGCTGCACCTTGGCAACTGCAGTATATTGCGTATATAAGAACGTACAGATGCAAATGCAAGCACAAGCTAACAAATACAGATATCTCCAGCGGTGAGGTAGGCGTATGTATTCCTTGCACCGTGTCAAGCAGCGCAGCAGTGCATGGAAAGAGTGAGCAGGTCGCAGTTGCTATGCCAAGAGTTGGGCATATAGCGTTGTTTTCACTGATTCTTAACATTTTACCGTTACTTTTTTGCGCGCATGTAAATCAAGAAAAAAAAAACACTCCTTCAATAAAAAATACCATTGTTTTTTTCTCCAAATGCCAGAACGCTAACGTAACTGTATGTATTTTGTATTTTTTGCAAGTGTGTAAACGATTTGCCTGCATCTGCATTTGAAATTATTTTATGTGAACTCCAGCCAAAAAAATCTTACAATTTCCACCGTAAATTACCCAATTATAATAGGAATATTGAGCAAAACTAAAGTTTTTGGTTTCTGGCGATGTAACTGTTACTGTTCGAATGAGTATTTCATGAAATAAAATCCTTTTTGACAGGCTAGAGGATTTGAATTTACCCGAGGTAAGGCATGCAGCATGCTTGTTGTAGGTGGAGACTAAAATCCGCACACCACCCTGTTGGCAATGAGCGTATAATTCAACGCCAATAGCTGGTAAATATGTTCATAAGTATAGCCCCGACTTGCTGGTGATGGGATCACTATCACCATTTAAGCTTTCTAAAATCGACACCTACTGTAGAATTTGCCGTTTCATCTCAAATCATTGCCTGAAAGGTGAAGGCGAATAGTTATGGTGCATTTACATGGTATGAATCTGTTCATAAGCCGTATGAATTTTCCTATAAAAGAAGCACCAACTCTATGAAGAAATGAATGAAAGCGATATATATTTAACAATTTTGATTTGTATACTAGACAATATTTTTTTTGTAAACAACAAATAAAAAAATTTTATTTTGTGCTAGCTTCGAAACTAGAAGCTTATTTTTTTGTTAAATGTGCTTTAAAAAGGACCTACTGCCAATGAAGTCTTGTGGATTGCTATTTTCCCATATTTGTAATGCTTCCATTTAAACATCTTTGTGGAAAAACAGTTTTTTCTTCAGAATTGCTTGTTTACGAAACGTTTGGCATAACTTGAAATTATAGGGATGCCGTTTTCTTCCGTTTCTCAGTGGATTTTATACTTGAAAAGGCACCAAAATATGTATGCAATACTTCTACATATCTTCGTTTAAAGCACAAAACCGCGCATCAAGGAAATGCAAAACCTCGTATGGGAGGTTGCCTAAATTTTATAGGAGAGAGTGAAACTGGTCCCAATTTAAAACGGTTCTCTCTTTTAAACTTAATAATCTTCTCTCCTTATGTCTAAGTCGATATTTTATTATATCGATATTTTATTATAAATGGCTAAGGGCTTGATGTCAGGAGCTTCCGGTGACCAAATATCTTTTTTGGCACAAATTTCAGTTCCGAGGTTTTGCAGAACCACGATAC
This sequence comes from Rhagoletis zephyria, assembly GCF_001687245.7. Classification (NCBI taxonomy): domain Eukaryota; kingdom Metazoa; phylum Arthropoda; class Insecta; order Diptera; family Tephritidae; genus Rhagoletis; species Rhagoletis zephyria. Next base: position 8,713 of record NW_016164811.1, on the reverse strand, counting down.
GCGCTTTTGTACTTTAAACGACGAATATGTATATCGCTTGAACAATATGTTAGTGTTTGGCCTAGCTTCTCCTCCGATATGCGGCGTGCGTGATTTTGTCACACAAAGTAAAGGACAGTTTTACGCCGACTCCGAACGGCAATTGTATTTTAATGAGAAGTTGTTTCCATGACAGAATACACTCGGAGGTTTACTATTACCAACAGAGGGGCAACCACTATTAGAAAAACTGGGCTTGAACTCAGGCTCTGCGTAATGCTCTACAGCAGCCGCCACTACTTTTACATATATTGCTGGTATATTCAAAATACTATCCCGAACTTCGGAGTGTATATATGTAATATAAAAAAGAATGAGAGGTACTATAAGAAAATGTACCCAAAATTCTGGAGCAAATGAAAAAATGCTCATTGAAAATAGTTCACATGTATAAATTAAAAGATATAACTTAATAGGTTACAGCGCTAAACAAAAGGAAAAGTTAGAAAAAATAGCAATGCGGTTTGAAGGAAACATGAAGCCATAAAATGCTTGTTTGTTTCGTTAATACTCTGAACTTTGTAAGATATGGCACTCTATTATTTGCAGTAGTTTGCAAATATTCACTAATGGTTCTAAAATCGCAAACATTTTCGTGGGATGTTTTTGTTTGATTTCGAATTGAAAATACATTACGATCATATTGTACCGAAATAAGTGCGGTATCCCTGCATTTTTGTAAAAGCCAGAAAGAAGCATAAACTGTATGAAAAAATGAAAGGGAGAAGTATACATGCCTTCTATAATTTTGACTTATATGTATATTTGGCAAGTCTTTGTGTAAACAACAAAAAATACAAATTTTCATTTCTTTGCCAGCTTGGAAAATATAGGCTTATTTTTACTTAAACGTGATATAAAGCTCATTAAAATGTTCTGTAATGTCTTGTTGTAAGTTTGTTATCATAGTTCTTCGTATTTTTATTGTCCACTAAACGTGAGTGGCTTCAATTTAAAAAGTTCTAGTACAAAGAATTTCTTTGTTTTAAATTTGTTTGTTTGTTGTTTTTATTTTTAAAATTCATACTTTTGACATGTATGTGAATGGCGGAGTTGCCGCTTTCCTCCTTTTCGGTGGGTTTTTATATTAAAAAGGCATCAAAATGGGGAAACCCCCCTTGGTATCTCTGCATCTGTTAAACTTTTTATGGGAAGATGTATGAAAATTCAAATTGCTATAATTTCATATGCTTAACAGTATCACAACAGTATGTTTACAGTATCTCCCCATAACTTTCATATGAAAAAATTTATTATATGCATCCCACTCGATATCATTGAATTCCTCATTAGAACATGTAGTCCCTCTATTTTAACGTATCAACAGTTCATATGGCTTCATACCATGTAAATGCGCCATTAGAGTGGGGTTTACATATATGCCAAGTGGTGTTTCTTGCTAAGGTGAGAAAATCCATTTGAATGAGCACTGGCCTAGTTTTACATATTCTCTGTATTCTGTGCTCTCTGAGTTTTGTCCAGTGTTGTCATCGAAATTTCCCTTGATCCGAATTAAGTTTGGGAAGTGGCTTTGCAAAGACCATTGATGCTGTGGACAGCGCTACCAGAAGAATTACCACCACATTACTCAGCTAAACTCGAACATCACAGCCCTCTTGGCAAACTGACAAAACTTTGTATATCCGCTTCCGCAGAAACCTTAAAGAAAGCCATATTTAAGACATGTGAAGTCAATAAAGAGTGCCACTTTTGTATACCACCTTGAAGCTACGTGTTTTGTCTGAAAAATGCTACAAATACCAGCCATCCTTCTGCCGTCATACCAGCTTCAAAATTGTTCTTGAAGTACAGATCCAAGATCAATACCACAATGCCACCAGAGTGATCTATGCTACCGTAAGACCTGCATAAGTCTGGATGCTGTTTTTTGAACGCTTATTATTGGCTAATAGGCCCCAGTGCTGCTGTCGGTATAGTCATCTGCGTAAGTAGTAAGCCCAGTTGGTCTTCTTTCCTTTATTTAGTAGCTTTTTGAACACCAGCAGTCATAGTACATAGCGGCGGTAGTATTCCCCGTTTTGACGTTCTTGAGCCCCTGTTCTAAGATAGGGCGTTTCGAACCGGCTGTCAAGATAGATCGATCTTCCACTCAGCCGTCGATATGTAAAAAATTACACGTGCCAAATTAAAATACATAATTATGACGTAATGTTCTGCACGGTGAAAAATTCAGTTGCCGCCTCAACACCACTTTACTAAAATAAAATTTAAAAACTTAATATAATAATGAAGATAAGAATAAAGATAAAGTAAGGACACAAATGAGGAAAGCAATTAAGAACAAAAAATAAAGATAAAGAGATAAATATAAAGATAAAACCGAAGATTATGGGCTGGTTTCTCCAACTCAACTTAACTTAGTTTACCCAATTTTTTAGACTTACTCAAGAATAAGCTGTGTTAAAGGTAGGCTAACTTTTGATTTAAGTCCAAAAAAATGGCTAAACTAAGTTAAGTTGAGTTGGAGAAACCAGCCCTATGGTTTGCTCAACTCTCATCAACTCATCTATTTATTATTTTATGTTATGTTAAGTTCAGTAGATCGAAACATGCAACTATTACAGTTATTAAACGATTAAGAAATGAATCAAGATAAGTTTCACTTTCATAGCTCGGCCAGACGAACTTAAAAAGAGTTCGCAGTACACCCCTGAATCTAAAGTATTTTGACACAAGCTTAATGATTTTCAGCAAGCTTTAATTTACTGACATTTGGGTGGTATCTTAGGGAGACAAGAACTGAGATTTGATGGATACGTACTAGAAACTGCCTGCAACTTAAAGGAAACTAAGTTCGACCTTTTTCTTACCTCTCGTACGTTCAAAGTTTGAGCTTCGAACAATTTAAGGAAATATAAATTTTTTTCCTTTAAACCTAAGTACTCTACTAACTGCCTTTAAATATTCGACCAACCACTATTTATTGTTCTAATCCATAAAGTAGACCATCTTAAACTATCCGATGTGTATCTAGCGAAGCATACATATGCAAGTATGTAAATATGTACAAATATGCATTCAAACTCCATGGGTTATGAGGCGTAGGACAGTTTTATAGCCACAAAGCTTCCCGCCCTCATTCCACCAGGTGCCATCACATTTATGTATGTATGTACGAGAACATGTTTATAATCCCATGTGTTTATGTTGTGGCATTTGGTGGTTAGGTGCTGGGTACTCTGCTGGGTGAAGGCATCGTCTTTGCATGCCAATGCAAACTAAAAGCGGATGCTTATGTAAATGTTAGGCGTATAGTTTGTTGGTCTGTCGGTCCTTTCGTCACACTCTATGCAGGTTACGTTGGTATGTAGTGCGCTTTATGTCCTTGCTTTGTTACTTCCATTATGCCTGCCACTGCTTCTGTTGCACCGTACATATGCATGTACATATGTATGTATGTATATTGTTGGTTTCGCGTAACGCGTTTAATGAAATTCCTGCTGCTGCTGCTGCTGCTGCTGCTGCAGCCACCATTACCACCATCACTGTTGCATTGGTATGTAGTGTAGGGTCCTTTCTGGTTTGCGTGTGGACTCGCTTCGCTTTCGCGATTCACGTTCGCGTACTCGCTCTTTCGATCCCGTCCAGTTCCTTGTTTGCTTGTTGACTATATGTATTTTGTTGTTGTAGTACAGCTTCCTCAACTGCCCTGCATCGTAGCGACGGCTGTTAGTTTTGTGCGCTGTGGCTTATATTTGCTTTTCACACTGGGCAAAATGTCCGTAATAGTAACCGTATTGTATTAGTGGTAGTGCTTGCTACCCAAGTTGCCTTTGTGTCCTTTCGCTATGCTCTTGATTTCAGTCATTCATTGCATGCCCGTCACAGTTGGCAAACGAATGGCGGAATGTATGCCGCGTTGATCGTTTGTTACGTTGCTTAGGCGGTTATTATGTACGATAGCAGGTCGTACATTTGGCCGGGCTGTGTTGTGTTGCCTATATTGTCCGGGTATCGGTTGCGCTTTGGGTCGGTCATTTGGTGGCTGCAAAGTCCTTTAGCCGCCACTTCGCATGCATGTTCGCAGTTCAATGCATCACCTACACTCAGAGTTGCGTTCGCGCTGCTGGTATTTATGTAGTTTTGGTTTGCAGCATTCTGCTGCAACTACTTAGTTTAATTTGTTTTAGTTTGCTTCAGTGTTTAGTTTTGGTTATTTTGCTGTCGGTGCACTTCTCGCTGCGCCACTCAGCTTTTCGTTTGTGAGGCTGAAAGCTTTATATAGCGCATGCATAAATCTATGTATATGCGCATATATGAGAACCATCAAGTATGTATATACAGCCCGCGACAAAAAGATAGCACCTCAACATTTTGAACAGTTCAGACGATTTATCTTTTGTTTGTTTAATTTTCATTGTTTTTTTTTATATAAAAGTATAGATAGCCCTTTATTTAAGAAACACAATATATGTATCTAAATTAAAATTTCAGACTTTGTATAAACATTTTTAAAATTCCACAAACTTTTCATCCCATATCCAAGCATTTTAATTCTAACTTCTAGCATAATTTTTGGTACGCAGTTTCATAGCTTATTGAAATCTGTTGTAATTAAGTGCCAGTTTGAAGTTGCTACAAAATTGCTTTGATTTTTGTTAATTTTTTTTTTCTGACGGTATAACGCATTTTCTTCCATACAAAGTAATTTTTTATATGGAAACGAGTGCATAACATCAGAAAAAAATTTTCAAAAATCAGCGCAATTTTTAGCAGCTTGAACCTGGCACTTTATTACAGTAGATTTTCATAAGCTATGTATAAAACTGCATTAAAAAAATTAATTTAGAAGTTCTAATTAAAATACTTGGAATTGAGATCAAAAGTTTGTGGAATTTTTAAAATTTTTGTACAAGATGTAGATATGGACCTGAACTTTAATAAAACGGTAATAAACCTTAAAAAAGTAAGGAAAATGTAGTAAAAACTGGTAAAATGTTGATGTGCTATCTTTTGTCGTGGGCTGTGCATACCTACATACATATATTTCCATACATCCTTTACACTTTCTCCACATAATTGAAACTTCTCTGTACTATATTGTAAGTATGCTCGGTGAAGAGTTGATACAGATTTATATACATAAAATCATAAACCAACACACACAAGCAGGTATGAATTCGAGTGTTCGCTTTTGCATATAATGCCCGAGTCATGCGTGCTTACATATATCCTCCACGGGAATTTTCGATTTTTTTAAACAACTTGCTTTTCTTCACTTAATTACAAGCGCCATTTTGCCTACATCTTAAATTTTTGCGTCGGTAATTTTCTGCCGATTCTTATGTATCCTATTTAAATTTCCTCCGCAGTTCGCGAATTTAGTCTGCCTTATTGCCTACCTCTTGGGCGCGTCTCTATGTCGAATTTCGCGCGTTGCTCACACGTACATATGTACATACATTTATATGTATACATATGTGTATGCACATATGTATCTACTGTCAAATTCTGTTTGTTAATGTTTAGGGACTTTCTTTTAATTATAATAGTAGCTACATATGTAGCCGAGGGGCGACCGCTTTTTAGAAAAAAATTTTTTTTTGTTTTTAATTTTTTGATGTTGCGTTGAACCGGGCTTGTGAACAACCCATTCTCTGCGGCCGTAAAATTCATTTAATTGAGTTATATATTATATAAGTTATACGTGTTACTTATTCCTATAGGAGTTTGCTCCAACTTCACAAAATTATTTTTTTACAGTGGGTTCAGATTACCATTTTCCTTACTGTTAAATTGTATGTACTAAGTTTAACTGATTTTTATGGCGTTTTTTTTTAATTGCAAATTTTTTTCCTTTCAGGTAAGTTTGCAGTCGTGTTAAACATTCCGAGAAAAAACCACAGATTTTTTGTAAATAATTGTGAGTATATTTCAGTTTTTAAAAAGTTATAATAAAACTTCAAACATATTTTATATGGACATACTTATGGCCCTTAGACTGCCTCATGCTTCGTAAAAAAAAATTGCTTTCCCTTAGCGAGTTATAAAATTAGGTCAATTTGATGAGTATCACAAATACATATAGTTCAATTGCTTTCGTGAAACCGGCAGTTAGAATAATATCGAGCGTAAGCGACATTTTTTTCAAAATTTTCTTTTTGATGCAGAAATGTATCTGGAAGCTCTAGGAATATTTCTGCATCAAAAAGAAAATTTTGAAAAAAATGTCGCTTACGTTATTTTGGGGGTTAGGGCCGATATAGTCATTAAAGAATTTGCATACACGTTTTTTTTTTTTGGGAATTCTGCAGATGTTATAAAACATTTAATTTTTTGATGCATTCTGTACAATTTCGTAAAGCAGAATTTTATGAAAATATTAATAACTCAAACATTTCTTATCTAATTTTAATTAACAATTTTTTAAAATTATTTTTAAAAAACTTCGACGCAGATTTTTTAATCGCCCATTTTCATATTGTCTAATTTCATGTATTAAAAATTACCCCTAAACGTAAACAAGGTTAGGTGAGGTTGTCGTGGCTATCTTCTCCCAAGACTTTCTCAGGCGACCAGGAGAGAAATCCACTCGTGGTTCTGATTAAAGACATAAACTTCGCGTAAGCGATTTTGACCGAGACCAAAATAGCACGCCAGTCGTTTCTCTTCTGTGCTAACTGACGCCAATTGGAAATGCCAAGTGAAACTAAGTTCTTCTTTACTTGGTCTTTCCATCGCTGTGGGCGCCTACCTCTTCCTCTGCTTCCACCAGCGGGTTCTAAGTTGAATACTTTCAGAGCTGGAGCGTCGGTGTCCATTCGAACGACATTGCCAAGCCAGCGGAGCCGCTGTATTTTAATTCGCTGCACTATGTCCATGTCGTTGCAAAGCTCACATAGCTCATCGCACATCGTCTACGGTACTCGCGTAAAGGCCCGTAAATCTTCCGCTAAATCTTTCTCTCGAATACTCCGAGAGCCACCTCATTGGATTTTGTCAATGGTCATGCTTCTGCGCCATGATTTCAAGGAGAAGCTCATGCAATTCCTCGTTACAAGCTGTTCCAAGCTCCAAATCCGGGAGAAGCTTATACTAGGTTTACATATAAATAGATTATCTTCATTTTCGAGCTTAACTCCCTAATCTGTAATTAGTTAGAAAAAGAGATTAACCATACAAAATTCGTCTCTTCGTCTTCGATTAAACCGATAACTTTTCGGTGTCCAACCTAGTTTTATCGATAAATTTTTGCGAAGAAGAGGGGAAATGCCAAATGTAAAAGTAAACACAAATTGATGCTAGCAAAGAAAATAGGTTGGTAAAGGTATTTTTATTAAAATAATTAATTAAAATATATTTAAATTGCTTGATTTAGCAGAAAAAAGTGATCACGGTGACACAGAGAAGAACATAGCTTTTCCTTGAGATGTGAGAATGACAAGCACCACAAATTTGAAGGCTAATAATCTGAGATTTACCTGTGTAAACGGGGTGATTAAAAAACGAGCTTTGTTTGAGATTATATTTATCTGCAAACGCACTTTTACTCCAGAGTAGAGTCGTCTGCGGGCTATCTTAGTGTCTTACAATCTAAGTAAACAGTAGTAAAATATGCTTCCCTCTGGTTTAGGTGCATGCCCGTGACAAGACGCCCGATCACCATCTACTCTGACAGACAGTGCACCAATAACTCCTTGAAGGTAGCAATTGAAGACTGATTAGTTCCACGCGATTTGGCTATGCGAATGTACATATGTACCTGGATTCCTCGGACACTACATCGCGGGCGAACTGGCAAGATAGAGAACTAATTAGTTAACCCAAAATGCGGGCATCTCGCTATCTTCGAGCAAGCTCTGCATAAGTGTTGTAGTTGTTGTAAAAAGTTAACCTTATTCAGCCTTTTTTGCTACTAGTCCACAGACTAGCGCCCAGTATAGGTGTTTGATTTATTTTGCCCTACAAACTTTGACTTTTTCCGCTTTCGATGCTTAATCCTTTCCCTGGTTATTGTAGCTCGCTTATGCGCTCGATTTTTTCCACCACCTTTTTTGTTTTGTTTTTTAAAGCACGGCAGTTCTTTATTTGTCTTTGCTCCTGTTCTACATATTTCCGTTGCTGTGTTTCATTTTTTTGTGCGTGCAAAGCTGCGACTATTCCTGCTTTCGGAGCTTCCACTCCCACCCACCACCTACATATAAAGATGCTTTATGCTTTGTATGCTTTTCTTACTTTCCATTACAACGTTTTTCCCGATTTTCATTTTCTTTGCTCTATTTTTCGGTGCCATTTATGCGCTCGTCACTCAACTCGAAAGGCACTTTAATAAGTATGTATGTATGTATGTATGTATGTATGTATGCATGTTTATGTGGCTTGTTGCTGCTGCCTTTATTTGCACGACTGCCGCTGCTGCCGCTAACGTCAATATGTTGTTGTGTGGTTGCTGTTGTTCTGGTTTTCACTCCCATTTTTGTTGGTTGTTGTTGTTGTTGTTGTTGCTCCATGCCATGGCCTCGACGTAGTCATCGTCGAAGGACATTTCAGTATTGTCGGCGCATTCGAGTTGGGGAGTCGAAAATTCACAGGCGCTAAAGTTGCGCGCGGAATGCTCTTCAACGTTCTGGGCTACACTTGCTTCGATGCATTTTTATGCTTTTACTACATTTTTTGAGCAACCATACATATGTATGTGCATACACAGGCGCAC
>NW_016164810.1:22169-29945 GCF_001687245.7 Rhagoletis zephyria | reverse complement strand
ACGGTTACGGTTTCGGTTTGGGTTTCGGTTTCATTCCTTGGTAAAAATAACCACTCATGCTCATATTTATACCCGTAGCTACGTAGTGTATGTAACGTATACGCCCCGTAGCACCATACGAAGTGTACTAATAAGTTTACTCGCCNTTTGAAAAACGAAACGGTTTTAAACGGTTACGGTTTCGGTTTGGGTTTCGGTTTCATTCCTTGGTAAAAATAACCACTCATGCTCATATTTATACCCGTAGCTACGTAGTGTATGTAACGTATACGCCCCGTAGCACCATACGAAGTGTACTAATAAGTTTACTCGCCCGCCTTAACTTAAAAGCCATATTATTTACAAGTAATTTTTAAGCAAAAAACAAAACCGACTCCACTTCTCATATAAAAATTTAAGATTATCAAAATCAAAGTCATTTGTACTCAATGTAATTTTTTTTGATTTCGTGAGACACTAGTCTTATTACACTAAATTCGTTCGTTTTGGAAAGAAGAATATTTTCATCGTTTAATTTTAATATTTTGAAGTGCATAACTTAAATTATTAAAATTAAAAAAATCGTAAAATTTAAAAAATTACAAAATAGCTGCGCCAGATATTCTGTATGCTGCCATTTTTTAATTTTGTGGTGCACTCTTGAAACTTCACAGATTTGTTGTATTTGATGCCAACGCCCCTTTCCTCAAACATGAACATTCTATTTGAAAACTTACCAGAGTTATTAAAAAAAAAACAGTTATGATTTCTTCGAGTGGCAATGAAAAATGAGTAATTTAGGTACTTGTCTAATAACTCCAGTTGAAGTTTTTTTTCGTTAACAAAAAATTGTAATTTTTATTGAAATTACTAAAAAGTAGAACAAGAACTATAATCTTTATTAAAATAACTAAAAAAAAAGTTTGTCGATATTTTCCAGATTCGGTAGTTTTTATGAAGTGGATGCAACCTAGGTTAGCAGCTAGCAAAACAGAGATTGGTGTTTTTTTGTCGATAATATATTTCGATAAAAGTCGGCAAAAGATAAATTTTATATGTAGTACCTAAATAATGAAAGCTGCAAGAAGGGCGGCTGCTGCTATAGGGCCTAGGGCGGATAAAACTGCAAATCCGCCACTGGGGGTAGAGCACTAAATTTTCAGTTTACATTAGTAGCTAATGATAGTACACAATTTTTCACTACTACTCTTGATGTTTAGTGGTGAATTGCAAATTATCAGCTTCACTATATAATAGTGATAGTGAAATAAAAAATGGTTCCACTAAAATTAACAATCGAATAGTGAAAATGGTATTTCTTCGGCCTAGTGAAACATTTTTTTCTTCACTAAATTTAATAGTAAAAAAATCTGAAACTAACTAATGTTAGTGGAGCACAGGACCTTTCATTAAATTGAGATACTAAGTTAACAGGTTATTGCATATGCACCTCTGACAGAAACTACATAAAGTTTCAAAGCTTTCAAAAAATTTCGGAAAAAAATTCAAACTTTTTTATCAGAATCTTTAGAATATTTTCGGGTATGCAGTTTTGTAGCCCATTCAATTTTAAAGTAGTGCATGATTCAAGTCGCTAAAAATTACCGTTGTTTTTTAGATTTTTTTTGTGGTGGGTGTTGCGCTTTTTCTTCCATATAAAACGCATGATCAAAATCTATTTTTATATGGAAGAAAAAATCACAAAAAAATTCTACAAAATCAACGGTAATTTTTAGCGACTTGATACTTCAGTTAATAGGACAAAAATTGAATGGGCTACAAAACCGCATAACCGAACATTTTATAATGCAGGCTAAAAACTTTGGACAAAATGCTCCCGTTTCCGCGAGGTTTTCTGCAAATTATCTAAAGTGTGAAATTTTGACATAATGTGTTATACTTATTCTGTTCTAAATAACAAATACTTTCATTTATTTTAGAGCGGAGAGCATCACAATGGCGGAAAAGTTCATTGGTCTGCTTACTGAGTGCCTCTCTGAGCAGAATTTTGTGAACGACTATGGTCGGTTATATCCAGTTGAACTAGATGTGGATATACTTAAACAAGCTTGCAAAAATTTGTATGTATAAATAAGAATGCAATTTAAAATATTAGTTAACTATAGTTTGACAAATTTCTTCCGAAGGGATGGCTTTAAAGCTTCGTTCATTGTACAAGGTTATCAGCAGGAGTCAAGACCTTCTGCACAAAAACCAAATTCTAAAATGAATAAAAAAGCACCTAGTTCAACCAAATCCAATAATAAAAATGAGCAGCAAGCAAATCGTGTTTCCAATGCCACAACCACCACCACCGGAACTCCAGAACGTGATATTGACTTAGAGGTCACATCTGTTTTGGATGTGCTACCCCATTTAGGTACCGGTTTTGTGCGTCGCGTACTTTCACGATACGACAATAGCGAAGAGGCGATTGCCGCTATTCTTGAGGCGAACCTGCCACCCGATCTAGTGCACGCCGACCAATCAGAAGTATACATACCGCCAGATCCACAAGATAAAACTTATCAGCAGACGGGGATTAGGCATTTCAACATATATGATGGGGATAAATATGACGTAATGACCCAAGACAATCCGAAATGTATCATAAAGCAGGGAAAAGGTATGCCGAATGCTCCGAAAAATGCTGCCCAGCTATTAGATGACAAAAGCGATTTGGCGCAATATAGATCCCGTTACGAGGCATATTCACTAGTCAGTGAAGGTGAAAGCAGTAATGACGAATACGACGACGAATATGATGACAGCTATGAAGCGTTGTTGGAAAGTGAGACGCGAACTGTTAGGTCGAAACAGCTTAAAGCTGGACTCGCTAACGTAGAAGATGTGTCAAATGATGAAAGTGAAGATGAAGAAGAAACTATAGAAGATAAAGTCCAGACCGATGTACAATCGGAACGTAAAAAGCAATTGAACTTCTGTGAAAATCCAGAGGATGTGCGTGCTCGTTACGAGGCACGTCGGCAAGCTAAATGGAATAACCGTAATAGTGGCGGTGCGGATAATCACAAGACCCGAGAACTCATTGGCGCGCCAAAAGGGCAAGGTCAAGATAAAGAAACTTTACGAAATCGTGATAAAAAAGAGAAGAATAAATCAATGCGAGCAAATCATAATCGGAAAGCGGGTGCATCATTTAAGAGGAGCAAAGGAATGATGGGTTAACACTTCCACAGGTTGGTGTTTTCCGCTTTATATACTATTAATTGACATTGATGATGTTGGAGTAAGTTTTTGAATAATAAAATATAAACTATTGCAAAAATTGCAATTAATTTAAGAATAATGGGGCGTATTCAGGTTTTCGTACGAATCGAAATTTTGAAATTTTTGTACAGAAAATGATAGGAAAATTTTATGATTTTCGATTCGTAAGAAAACAAGAATACGCCCTAATATCATTTATTCATCATGGAAAGTAAAATGTAGAAACTTTGTTTAGAAGAAGCAGTTTTTAGAAACCGTTAATTCAGGGATCGTAACGGGTAAATTTTTTGTATAACCTCGTTGTTTTGTTGTTCTTGTAATAGCATACGAATTCCCCAAAGACCATTTCAGTTGTCAGCTGGAATGACGTTCCTTGGCCAAATACTATACATGCGGTGGCCATTCGTACCGAATTTGGCGGCACAGTACCGATTTTGAGAAAATTGTTCCGCTGAATATTTTTTAAAAGTCCGGACGTATAAGTGTCCCGCTTTTTCATATTTCATATAAACCCAATTTTTCGTACAAACGTTATCACAAAGAACATCCTTATTTTCTATGATCTTTCTTTATGTTTTATTTTGTCAAACTGATACTCTCGCTATATGTATTGCAGACATTATTTTTTTTTAAATTTGTTATTGAGGTTTTTATAATTATTTGTTAAATATTTTTTTTTTAATAAAACGATTCTAACTTGAATACAGTGGAGAAAATATATCGTCGTTTAAAGTACAAAACCGCGTATCGTCGTTCTACAAAACCGCGTAACTGAATATTTTTGCCAAAAATTGGATTTGCTCACACAAGCTCTTGCCTTAAGCCTTATCCATTCGTACTGAAATATACTAGCCAGAAATGCGATTGCTTTATAAAAAAGATAACCATTTTGAAATATGAGTCTTTTTTACTCTATACAAAATAATGTATGCAACCTCACATACGCGGGTTTGCATTATTTGATACGCTGTTTTACATTTTGTTGATACGCGGTTTTGTACTTTAAACGACGATATCTAAATAGGGAGAGACCTTGCAGCATTCTTTGGTATTCCCCTGTCGATTAAATATTTAATGTGTATTATTTTTTTATGAAAAATTCACAGGAATGGACAAAGTTTCATCAAAATGTTGAGTTTTTTAATTCGATTTTTTAGAATAATTCTGAGTATGCAGTTTTGTAGCCCATTCAAAGAATCGTTGACATATCTGAAAACCATTTGTCGTCGACGAAATCAAATTTTGAAACACTTTAAAAAAATATTCCTTTCAAGTTATGGCGAACATGCGCGGTTTTTGTAAGCTTAATATCTATACTCTGTTGTAGCCACACAAAAGGGGTGACCTATAATTTGACACCGCCACGAATAGCATGGGACTTTCTTATAGGAGTTTTTCCTGTCATGTATATATGTATGTACATACAACTTATGTAGGTATCAGGGACGTGAACCGGTTTTGAACCGAACCGGTTTTGAACCGGAAAACAGCTTTTTTCTGTTAATTAACTGAACCATTAACCGAACCGAAATTTTCCACAAATGTTTGATCCGAACTGAAAACCGAACCACTTTCCATAAAGGTTCGTTTCAACCAATTTTCAATAGATAAATGTACCCACTATTTTTTCTTTTTGTTAAACATGGTAATACCTACCATGTTTTTTTACCATGTGAGAATATTAATGGGTTGCCTACCCATCTCATTTGACAGACCGCTTAACCTTGCGCGTTGTTGCACTTGACACTTGACACTTAAACTTGCGCGTTATTTTTTTTTGTTTTTTCGAACCGTTGAACCGAACCGAAACCCCGGTTCAAAGACCAAAAAAACCGCTTTGACGAACCAATCCAAAAGTGCAAAAACGGTTCGAACCGCTGAACCGAACCGACCAAATTTTTCATCCGGTTCACGTCCCTGGTAGGTATACACTTGGAGGTTTGTCACTGTCCGACCCGGTGTGACCGTCATTATAAAAAGCTTCTTCTATCATTTGGATGCTCGAATCTTTCGGCGATCAGTGCGCTCCTCTAACCTCTAGAAGTGAAGAAAAAGTTCGAATACGTTGCAAAACATATAATTATATTAAAAATGCATAGACATAAATTTCGGCCTTTGCACAAATTTTGCAAGATTTTCATATATTTTCACTCAATTATAATCCATTAAATGAAGCTTTTAATATCAGCGGGTTTTGGATAGCAGCTGTTTTTCAGTATCCTTCATAGCCATATTAAAATTTTTCACCCATCGGTTTTATGGTGATGTTGTGAACCTTGTAAAATATAAATAGGAAAAAGTATAAAGTACGAAGCATTTAAATCATTAGGTATAGTGCATATCGACACCTACAAGTTTTGACTATCTACACTGAGGGAAAAAATTTCAAAATCAAGTAAATAAAATATTAAATTCAAGTACGCACATATTAAAATAAAGCAAAACGTCATGCGTAAAGTGCAGATGGCGTTTTGCACTTCGAACAAAAAAAAAAAAAAAATTATATTTCGAACCCTGACCCTCTGGAAATCAACAAATTGTGGCAAGCATCTTTGCGCACTCTCAGCTACAGACAGACATGTAAATGTGCTTTCAAATGTTGAATTTGAATCAACACCACAGCACGTGATTAGGGCATTTGCACAGATAAACCATGTACTACATATGTATGTATGTATGTACATATGGATGTGTTGTCAGCGCTCTGTATGCTTGGTATACATACCCTGAGGGAAATGCATGTATCTAACTATAAGTAAAATCGAAGTTGATTAGGCAGCAACTAGAGGTCACTATTATCTGTATATTTTCTTTGAGGAAACTTAACTATATTTCAATGGCGATGACTGCGAAATAGTCTAGGGTGGTTACCTCTGCATTAGATGTCAACTAAATTGTAACTAACTACTTTTGGACATTAAATATCAATAAGAAAAATAAAATATTTTTGGTTTTTTTTTTACTTTTTCATTTATTTACTTAATTTTATTATCCCTGCAGTGAAAAATTATCAATTGTAGAAAATAACCGACTTATAGTTGGCTGGCTTTTTGGCCAGATTTCGATAAATGCCTCACTTTTAATTAGCTATGACAAAACCAACTTAAAGTGATTTGTAAAGTCGTCCAGGAATCATGTAGACACAATCCGGAGTTGGTTTTCTTTACAAATTTCCAGTTAAAAATCCTCATACAAAAACTATTTTGAATACATTTTTTTTCTGCACTTCACAAACTTTTTCTAATTCAGGACCAATGAAATGAATATCGAAATTTTTAATTATCAATTTGCGTAAACAGACTAAGGTTAGATATAAGCTAACGTCACTCCCTGCAGGGATATTACATATTTGTATATTTATTCTGCTTTAGGTGGTCCCATATTCGAACTTCAAAATGATAACATAAAATTTCGACCTTCTTTTTATTTGTTCTCAATCCGAAAAAGTATTTGTGAAGTGCAGAAAGAAAGTGCATTTAAAGTAAAATTTGTATGAGGATATCTTGTTTGAAAAACAATCTCCCGACTACGTCTGTATTACTTGTCAACTAGTTTCAAGTTATCTTTTTGAAGAAATAACTAAAAGTGCGTTATTTTTTATCAATTGATAATTTTTTTCTGCAGGGTATGTACACTTACATATGCATACATACTCGATGTGGACATTCAAATACGTGCGTGCTTAATTTTGGTATGAAAGTATTATTTTTAAATACGAACATTTTTAAACGATAATCAAATATAAAGTTTTCATTTTTACTATGCATTATTTCCCTCAGTGTATTTTTTTTATTTCATTTTGCGGATCCTGGTAGAAGACGCATCCAGTAAAAATGTTTCTTCGGGAAGATTTTTGTTCAAGGCAATGAGCCCCAAGAAAGGGGCGTGGCAGTTATAGGACTAAAGATAATAAAACACAGATCGTTAACAACATTGATTCCGTAACTTTTTTTTAATCGAAGATATTTAAGACCAAAGGTAACTCGCTTTGATTTTTATTCATTTCTTCGACGCTAATGTCCTGATTTTTTTTTTTAAATTTGTACTGATTTGTATTGAATTTTCAATTATGAGAATACAAATTATACAAAATAAATAAATAAACCCTTACTAGCCAGGCTCTGTATAAAAAACTTTGAAACTTGGTTTTATATGTGTTTTTGTTTATAAGAAGAGCCACAATAAAAAAATAACTAAAATCAAAAAACAAATAGTCAAAACGTGTAAATATTAAGGTGTCGTATAGTTTTGATAAGCACTATATATGTATGTATATACCTGAACATTGGATGGGGTGCTTATAGCCCATAAAACAGCATCAGCTACATCTTCCGATTTAAGGCTAGGCAGCATCTCTTTAACTACACTACGAATAGGCGATGGCAGAATATCTGTATCCACTATGCCCGGACTGATTGTCTGAAATAAAAAAAAACCTAAAATTTTTGAAGTTTCCCAAGGGCTTACGGCGGACCTTCATAGCATGCGTATCCGCATGCGTGAGTTTTACATTTACATCCATAAAACTCTCTTACGCTTTTACGTTTCTTTTACATGCGTTGCTAT
>NW_016164810.1:19032-21199 GCF_001687245.7 Rhagoletis zephyria | reverse complement strand
AAACACAGATCGTTAACAACATTGATTCCGCAACTTTTTTTTAATCGAAGATATTTAAGACCAAAGGTAACTCGCTTTGATTTTTATTCATTTCTTCGACGCTAATGTCCTGATATTTTTTTTTAATTTGTACTGATTTGTATTGAATTTTCAATTATGAGAATACAAATTATACAAAATAAATAAATAAACCCTTACTAGCCTGGCTCTGAATAAAAAACTTTGAAACTTGGTTTTATAAGGTTTGTTGTTTATAAGAAGAACCACAATAAAAAAATAACTAAAATCAAAAAACAAATAGTCAAAACGTGTAAATATTAAGGTGTCGTATAGTTTTGATAAGCACTATATATGTATGTATATACCTGCACATTGGATGGGGTGCTTATAGCCCATAAAACAGCATCAGCTACATCTTCCGATTTAAGGCTAGGCAGCATCTCTTTAACTACACTACGAATAGGCGATGGCAGAATATCTGTATCCACTATGCCCGGACTGATTGTCTGAAATAAAAGAAAACCTAAAATTTTTGAAGTTTCCCAAGGGCTTACGGCGGACCTTCATAGCATGCGTATCCGCATGCGTGAGTTTTACATTTACATCCATAAAACTCTCTTACGCTTTTACGTTTCTTTTACATGCGTTGCTATGTATGTATGCACGCATTCGCTATGGAGATCCGCCTTTAGATATACTACATGTACTGGTCGGCAGAGTGACTACGGAGAAGAATTATTTTTTTTTTTTGTTAATATATACACAAGTATGAGTGTATTAGACAAACATATCATTTTTAACTTTTTTAAAATTAAATATACCTATTTATTCGGAAAGGATGAGCTAAAAAGTTTCTGCAGGTAGTTCCGAGAAAAAAAAAAACAAGAAAAAACATGCAACCAACAGTTTTTTTCGAAACTGCGTTTTTCACAGATTTTGGTAGGATGTATTAAACTTAAATAAAACTTTTAAAGTGTTAGTACCAGAGCGATTTTTGGCTGCAAATTCCAGGTGAGTTTATTCAATTGGCCAAGTTGTTTTGAAAATCTTTAGTAAAAGTGTGTTTTCTTGGTTAGTAGGTTTTGGAAGCTGTGCCTGTTGACCTCGACTTTAACAACCGTTACATAGTCGTCGCTTCTGTGGTTTCCAAGGAAATTATTGCACAGCGCTACAAAACTCTTCCATGCACGTTTTTCTACAGAGCTTAGCTTGTTCAAAAAGCCCACGTCGCTCATAATTTTACGAATTTGAGGTCCTATGAAAATACCAAAAAATCATAACAAGAGATAGAACCGATGAAAAAGTAGCAGATGAGAGAATAAAAAAATTAATAAAACGAGTCTTTATTTTCAAAAATCGGATGAAATTTTATTGAGATATTGAAACAAAATTTGTGAAAAAATTATATTTTTGTCGATACGACTCAAAAATGTTTGCTTGACCTTTTTTTTTAATTTGACATTTTCTATGATCGCAAAGTATGGATTTGAACACGTGCAAGGGCTTTGCAAGACTGCTAGAATACCCCTATAGTTTCATATATCCTAGCTTTAAATGCAGTGGTGGTAGGACAACATTTTCAGCTATAACCAATAGGGCGTTTAAAACGTTTTTCCCACCTATTTGATGCGGCTCGCGGGATCGCCATACTTTGAAATCATAGAAAATGTGAAATTAAAAAAAAAATTGTCATGCAAACATTTTTGAGTTGTAGAGCCAAAAATAACATTTTTTCAAAAATTTTGTTTTCATAAAAAGTTGAATAACTCAGTAAACTTTTATCCGATTTTTGAAAATAAACGTTCATTTTACTCATTATTAAATTAAGTTTTACAATCAATTTAGGACTATTAGAAAAATGCAAAAAAAAAGTAAAAAATAAATTTTTGCTGGGTAAATACACACAGATGTCATAAGGTTTCTTCATACACATATATATCATTCTAAAGGCCTAAGTTTCTTCTTTTTAACCCGGCAATAAACTGAAATTCGCTTCATAATCAACTAAGTTGCAGGCTTATAAGTGCACAAAAGTTCGAAAACCGGGTTTTTAACGGTAAATCAAAATTTTCAGGGTGTTTGGCGAATTTCATATTTCGATTCTTGTTTCACTCAAAAAGACCTACCAGAAAATATACATAACTTCCCGGGTTTTTTTTAGTGCAGC
>NW_016164810.1:0-18932 GCF_001687245.7 Rhagoletis zephyria | reverse complement strand
AACAGTTTTTTTCGAAACTGCGTTTTTCACAGATTTTGGTAGGATGTATTAAACTTAAATAAAACTTTTAAAGTGTTAGTACCAGAGCGATTTTTGGCTGCAAATTCCAGGTGAGTTTATTCAATTGGCCAAGTTGTTTTGAAAATCTTTAGTAAAAGTGTGTTTTCTTGGTTAGTAGGTTTTGGAAGCTGTGCCTGTTGACCTCGACTTTAACAACCGTTACATAGTCGTCGCTTCTGTGGTTTCCAAGGAAATTATTGCACAGCGCTACAAAACTCTTCCATGCACGTTTTTCTACAGAGCTTAGCTTGTTCAAAAAGCCCACGTCGCTCATAATTTTACGAATTTGAGGTCCTATGAAAATACCAAAAAATCATAACAAGAGATAGAACCGATGAAAAAGTAGCAGATGAGAGAATAAAAAAATTAATAAAACGAGTCTTTATTTTCAAAAATCGGATGAAATTTTATTGAGATATTGAAACAAAATTTGTGAAAAAATTCTATTTTTGTCGATACGACTCAAAAATGTTTGCTTGACCTTTTTTTTTAATTTGACATTTTCTATGATCGCAAAGTATGGATTTGAACACGTGCAAGGGCTTTGCAAGACTGCTAGAATACCCCTATAGTTTCATATATCCTAGCTTTAAATGCAGTGGTGGTAGGACAACATTTTCAGCTATAACCAATAGGGCGTTTAAAACGTTTTTCCCACCTATTTGATGCGGCTCGCGGGATCGCCATACTTTGAAATCATAGACAATGTGAAATTAAAAAAAAAATTGTCATGCAAACATTTTTGAGTTGTAGAGCCAAAAATAAAATTTTTTCAAAAATTTTGTTTTCATAAAAAGTTGACTAACTCAGTAAACTTTTATCCGATTTTTGAAAATAAACGTTCATTTTACTCATTATTAAATTTAGTTTTACAATCAATTTAGGACTATCATGGTTTTCTTATAAAATAGTGCGTAAAAACCACACCGAAATTGAAAAAATGCAAAAAAAAAGTAAAAAATAAATTTTTGCTGGGTAAATACACACAGATGTCATAAGGTTTCTTCATTCACATATATATCATTCTAAAGGCCTAAGTTTCTTCTTTTTAACCCGGCAATAAACTGAAATTCGCTTCGTAATCAACTAAGTTGCAGGCTTATAAGTGCACAAAAGTGCGAAAACCGGGTTTTTAACGGTAAATCAAAATTTTCGGGGTGTTTGGCGAATTTCATATTTCGATTCTTGTTTCACTCAAAGAGACCTACCAGAAAATATACATAACTTCCCGGGTTTTTTTTAGTGCAGCACAGTGTAATCGATCTTTTAACAAGAAAGAAAAAAATAACTAAGAATGTTTATTATTTTCTGACTTGTTTCAGTAAAATAATTCTTTGAATACACACTTTTTTAAAAATAGTATTCAAAAGGGAGTAAAAATGATCTCAAAATGTTCCCCTTTTTACTACATTAGTTGATATGGAAGTTTCTGTATGTCTAAGTATGTATGTACATATGCTTTCGCCACCCAAGGACAAATTGTATTTTTTTTCGGAGTTTTTGTACCACCTTCTGACAAAAACGTTATTGGTTGGTCTTTCATCATCCTGTCCTCATAGGTAAGTATGTTTAAATAAAAAAAGTTATGTGCTTAATGCCTAATATACATACATACATATTCGCCTTCAACTCACCGTTATTCGTACGCGTGTTTTGTGTCGCTGAAATTCTTGTCGATAAATTTCGTTCATCGCTCGTAAAGCGAACTTCGTTGCCGGATATATATTCAATGATGGCAAATCTGGTCCCAAATTAGGTACCTGTAATCCAGCTACACTATTAATAATCACTACATGACCCTCAATATTGCGTTCACGCATCGAATTGAAAGCCTCGCGTGTACAAAAAATGGTGCCCAACAGATTCGTATCGATGGTGGCGCGTATCTCGTTCGTATTTTGTGCCCTACTTAGCTCTGTAGTCGCTATAATACCGGCATTATTCACCAGTATATCAACACCGGCGCCAAGCCTCTGTTCGGTCCATTTAAACGCATCCCGCACACTTTCCTCACGCGTGATGTCACATTTGTAGGAGTGCAAATTGGAGCGCACTCGAGTTGGCAATTCTTGTTGGAGTTGCGCGATCCGCTCCTGGCGACGAGCTAGCCCCACAACAACACAACCAGCGCAGACCAATGCTTTGGCACAAGCGGCACCGATGCCGCTGCTGGCACCAGTTACCATAGCAACTTTGCCTTGCCAACGCTCCATGCTGAATGCGACTGCAAACGCTAATGATTTGGCATAGAGATATGTAATGATTGCAAGCGGCAGAAGCCCAATAAGCGCAACTGGTAATCGATATTGCGAAAAATTGGATCAACTGTCATCTTTGTATATATCCATGTACATTAAGCCGTATCACGACATATGAAAGTAAAAAAGTTGATCGTGTTATAGCAAAAAACGCGATTTAGCGGAAGCCTAAAAAAAATTTTACAGCCAAAATTTTTTCTCGACATAACTATTCAAATAAAACTAACACACGCTAATTATTTTTTTTCGTGATACGCCTTAATGTACATATGTATGTGCATCCAAAAGCATAAAGAGGTATCTACATACGCAAATACATACAAATATAAATATTAAAATATTCACTCGTAGCAAAATGAACGACAATGCAATGCACTTGCTATTCAGTTGCCAGGCAGCTGTCTTTTAAAGCACTCTCAAAATCTAATGGAACGTTGGCAAGGTAAATTGGCGGTGGTCACTGGCGCTAGCGGTGGCATTGGTGCCGCTTGTGCCCGTGCATTGGTTATAGCAGGTCTTCGTGTGGTCGGCCTCGCACGTCGTGAAGCTAAGCTGCAGGAGCTGAAGCAAAGTTTGCCACCAGCACTGCAGCCCCAATTTATTCCACGCCGCTGCGATGTCTCTAAAGAGGATCAAGTTATAGCGGCATTTGATTGGACTGAACGCATGTTGGGTGGTGCAGATGTTTTGCTCAACAATGCTGGTATTACGCGTGAGACGGAACTGGTGGCTGACAATAACACGGAGAAGATACGCCAGGTAATTGATACCAATGTAATGGCGGTGTTGTGGTGTACTCGTGAAGTCTTCCGAGGCATGCTGAAGCGTGGCAATGAGGGCCATATTTTGATCATCAATAGCATTGCGGGACAACAAGTGTTGAATTTTATCGATGTGCTACCGAGCTTCAATATATATCCGGCGACTAAGTTTGCCATAACAGCCATGACGGAAACGTATCGACAAGAATTTCAGTTGCACAAAAGCAAGGTCCGAGTAACGGTGAGTTTGTGATAGCGCACATAATCACACTCATAGCAGCACCGTAAGCTTTTTATTTATGTACAATTGTATCTACATATGAATATTCAGCAGGGCTGGGAATATTCGTTCATATCTAGTTCATATCCTTTAATTTGGCTATCCGGGTATCGAATATCTGGCTAATATCCGTTGATTTTTTCATCAGGACATGTAGTTAATATCCGAATATTCTGATACTCAGATTTTTAATCAGATATTCGCATATCCGGATATTAAAAAAACCAGATAGAACTCCCAGCCGTAATGTACAGTATTGCTCTTAACTTTTTTGACTTAAACTATATTCAATATGCTTATCTTATAGCTAAATCTGCCAGAAGCACCTTAAAGTTGAATATTTTTCATTTATTCATTATTTTTTGAGAAAATTAGTTATCACTCTTGGCCAAGTCCTATTTATTTATAAATATGTATAATACTCGTAACTAACGTAACGTAAAAAGTTGACAGTCCTTAGTATTTTAATTTGGGTCGTGAACCGGTTTTGAACCAGGAACCCGATTTTTTCTACTAATTAACTTAACCATTAACCGAACCGACATTTTGCACGAATGTTTCACCTGAAACGAAAACCGAACCACTTATTATAAAGGTTAAATGTTGGTTTCGACCAATTCTAATATACATATATACTTTCCACTTTACTTTCGTTAAATATGGCAATACCCTGTTTGTATTTTTTTTGCGACATTTTTTGCGTATGACATAAATTTTACATCGTCCTCTTTATGCCAGAAGCATGAATGTGGAAATTTACCAATTTTGAGTTATTAGGTTGGCTTGATTGACCTCTGGATGTTCGATGTCATACCAAAACCCAGAATACCATGCATACTACACATTTTACAATGTCAACTACATGAATGTAGGGCTGCCATAAGCCTGAACCAATCGACCAGGACACTTAAAATCCAGATCAAAAACGAAGGTACAAGTGAGAATTGTGCCAATATATTCCTTATAAGTACAGTTGCTTTGTGACACAATCCGTAGATAGTACATACAGTCAGTGTCAAAAATATAAATACGCTGACGTTTCTTTCTTTATATTCTCCATACCAATTTTTTCTTATTTTTAACCGACCAAAGAGGAGGTTATCAGTTCGTCGGAATATTTTTTTTTTTAATTTTTATTTATTTTTTTATTTTTTATTTATTTTTATTTTTTATTTATTTCTTTTTTATGTATGTTACCGCATAACTTTGGACTACGTCAACCGATTTCGATAATTTTTTTTTGCATCGGAAAGGTAGTGTCTCATACTAATCTGGTTTAGATCCGATCATTGGATCATGAAATATATGTATACATACATATATTTTTTTTATGAGAATTGAAGTCGGTTTTTTTTTGAAAATTCCTTGTTTTTGTTCAATATAGTTCTTGCAACAGAAAACACCAGCAGAATAAATTTTTTCAATTTCATATAGAACTCGACAAAAATTCAAGAAATCCAAAAAAATTTTCATCAAAATTTTCAGTTTTGTAGGCCATTAAATTTTGGTATGATAAGGTGCATGTCTCAAGTGTGTTTTCTTCTATATAAAAATAAATTGTTTAAATACAATTTTTCTAAGAAATGGAATTGAAAAGTTGAAAATTTTGATTAAAATTCTTTTGTATCTGTTGAATTTTCCCTCTTGACATTTTGAGGATTTGCACATATCGATTGCTGAGTGGAAGATCGACCTATCTCGGCAGCCAGTTCGTAAACGCCCTATCTCAAAAAACTTTTCAAGAACGCCCTATTTCAGAATTTTGTTGAAAAACATCCTATCTCAGAATTTGGTTCAAAAACGCCCTATCCCACTTCAAAATGTATTGAAAATGTGCTGATGAATCTTTTTACCGGCTTCCGACCATCAAATTATGGTGGTGCACAAGTCGATAATTTCTTGGTAGTCGGTAAACCGCACTCACACGAATGCATACGAAGTATTTCAGCTGTGTTTATTTTATGAAAAATAAAAAAAAAAGTTTTTGGCATTCGTTGTTAATTTTTCCATCAAACACGTAACGAAACAACTGTTGATAACAATTTTTGCAGATTCAGACACAATAAGCCAAAAAAGGGCTTTCACAGCTATGCAGCTATTTGGTTGAACTATCGTGTGGATACCCCTATTGTAAATGCCCATAACTGTCATTCAAGCTACATGCTACATATATGCTAAACCTATATTTACATACATTTCATCAGAAACTGCTTTATATTTATTAACAAAATCTTAAACATACTCTATTTCGTTTTCTGCTTAACCTTGTCACCTACCAAAGGGTATCTGCCCAGGTGCCGTCAACACAAACATATTTCCTGAGGAAATTCATTTCTATGTCAAACATATGGCGCGCCTGGAGCCAGAAAATATAGCCGATGCGGTTTTGTTTGCACTGCGTACGCCGCCTCACGTACAGGTGGGTAGCTGAAATTTTATGATTTTATTTCAACGAAATAAATATATAATATGCGGTTATTAATTTTTTAGATACACGAAATCACTTTAAAACCAATGGGAGAAATATTTTAATAAATATGTATGTGTAAAAAAAAATTAAAATATTTATTGGAGAAACAAACAAAAAAAAAACATATGTACTTACTTTTCTTTGTCACTTTAAATAATACATGTAATAAATATATGTACCTAAAAACCTACATGCATACACATTTACACGCAAGGCGAATTCTCATACAAGGTGATAGCAGGAGTATGTATTGAATGCGCCTGGTTTCACGAATCTATCGTTTCTTTTCCGCAGAAAATGCATGAAATGTTGCCAAATATGCATATACGTAAAAACCAACAAAATTGCCGAAAATATGCAAAATAGGCTTTTTCAAGCATTTGCATATTTTTACCTGCCCTGATCATAAATAATAACTACTGTCATTGTTTTCGTGTACAAATAAATTTAGCATTATTTCCAATAAATAAAACCAACTTGACGTTCAGTTGAAAACCAAGGTAGTCTCTATATTCTTGTTTCTTAACTTAGCATCTAATTTGAAAACCCAGCATTTTTAACAAAAGCGGGAGTGTTTTTGCTAAAAAAGCTAGCTTTAAAAATTAAATTTTAAGCTCCTTCTACCTCTACGGAAAGATTCTCATAAAAATTTTCTTCTGGCTAATTGTTATTACTAGATATATAGACCTTAATCGGAGGCTAACTTCGAAAAACGGAGAAATTACTTGTTTTACTTATGACTCAGTCTCTTAAAAAAAAGTTGGTTTGGTCCAAAATCCAGCCGAGTGCTGCACAGTGTAATCGTTAGACTTGCCTCCGGTAATTCATTAAATTTTGTTTTGGCGGTCGCGTTGAGAAGATTGAGTTCCTCAGTAAGTTAATTTGATTTAACAGTATTAAAATTGACATTAACCATTGCCTCCGTCGTAATTTTATTTTTTATTTCTGCTTTATTTAAGTGAAATCTAATAGGAGTGCAAAGTCATAAATGTATTTTACATAACCTTCAAATAAAGTTACATACATACATATGCACACACATGTGGAGGCAATTCGTCGTCGATATATTATGTCATAACTAATTTGAAGCAGTAAATCAGTCGTGGAAAATGTATAAGTAGGAAAAAAAAAATATAAATTAATCAATAAGCTGAAACGATTTATAATCAATTTAGGGAGGTTGGGAAAATAAAACCAACTTACATATAGAAATGATTTGAAATCGATTTTGTAATTTTACCTGTTATTAACTATTCTCCTTTATTGTCGCTGTAACCGCCTAAGCGATTTTGGCCGAGTCTAAAACAGCACACCAGTCGTTTCTCTTCTGTGCCAATTGGAAATGTCAAGTGAAGCCAAGTTCCTCTCCACCTGCTCTTTCCAACGCAGAGGAGGCCTTCCTCTTCCTCTGTTACCAGCATCGCGATCCGCGTTGAATACTTTCAGTGTTGGAATATTTCTGTACATTCGAACGACATCAAAAGGAGAATTCATATAAGTGGTCTTACCAGTGCTTCTAATTTCAACTGATTGTCAAAATGATTTGTTTGTTGTAAATTTGTTTTTTGTGCTGATTATCAACGAGCGAATAATTTGTTAGAGCAAATTTTTGTTTTTGGGCTGTCGTTACCACCTTATATAAATTCGCCTTGAACGACATGATCTCGATCGAAACTCCAAGATCCGCCTCATTAGATGTCGTCACTGTCCATGCCTCCGCGCCATACACCAGCACAGGCATGATGAGTGACTTATAGAGTTTGATTTTTGTACTACGTGGGATGACTTTACTTACACCACCAGACCCATTCGCTTTGCTTCTCTAGCTAATCCCGAGAAGGCATATCATGTCGCTGTCGTCGGCATACGGCAGATCAGTTCTGTGGCTCTTATTATCTTCAACATCAGATTAAAGAGATCACGCGAAAGGGAGTCACCTTGTCTGAAATCTCGGATCGAAGAGGTCCTTCCCATTTCTGACGGAGCTGGTGGTATTTCTTAACGTCATTTTACACAGCCGTATTAGTTTCGCGGGGATACTGAATCCAGACATCGCGGCATAAAGACAACTTCTTTTTGTGCTGTCGAAAGCGGCTTTGAAATCGACAAATATATGGTATGTGTCGATTCTATTATCGCAGGCTTTTTCCAAGATTTGGCGTATTGATGTGGTCTATGGTGGATTTGTCGACGGCTGTGGTGTAGTGGTAAGCAGTGCGCGCTTGCACTCCGCAATGTCTGGCTTCAAGACCTGTTCAAAGCAACATCGCAAAAAATATAGAAAAAAGGTTTTTTCTTAACAGCGGTCGTCCCTTGGCAGGCAATGGCAAACCTCCGAGTGTATTTCTGCCATGAAAAACAGCTTCTCATAAAAATACAATCGCCGTTCGGAGCCGGCGTAAAACTGTAGGTCCCTCCTCTTTGTGTGACAACATCAAGTCGCACGCCACAAATCAGAGGAGAAGCTCCGCCAAACACTAACATATGTGTAAGCGCCAATCTCTTATTCTATTATTATGGTGGACTTGCCAGGTCTAAACCCACACTGATAGGGCTCAATCGTTCGTTGACGGTGCGCTTCGGTTTGTAGCACATTATTAAGCCAGCCTCCCGACTTGAGCAATTATTCCATACGAGTTTTCTTTTTTAATTCCTGAAACGAGCCCCTGGTTCAAAGCCAAAAAAAACCTTTTGTATTACCAATCCTAGGGTGCAACCGCTGAACTGAACCAATCAAATTTTTCGCCCAGTTCACGTCACTGCTTTTGAAAAATATTCGTTTGATCGATTCTTCTCACAAACAAGTTGCACTCGAACTCACATACCAACAACATACAAATTGCAAGAAAAGGAACAACAACAACTGTATTCGCAATAACCATTGCTGCTGTCAATGAATCAATTGCTGTTACTCCTCGATAAGTTGGAAATGCTGCGCTGAAGACAACAATCTTAGTTGCTCCACCAGCTTAGACCAATTGAACGCGCCATAAAAAATGTGGACAAGCAACTGACAGCGCGGTTCGACAGCGCGATCATCACAGCCGTCTAGCGCCTGCTCAGCGCGCATTACACCAAAACTGGAATTTTTAAATGGTAAATGTTAAAAAGTAAGAGGTGAAGTCAGCTGTGCTGCTGCTGCTGCGGCTGCTGCTGCTAGCTACGTTAACGTTGCTGCTGGCTTATTTTATTGGTAGCCAGATGATTTTCTTGGTTTGGTTGTTTCTTGAATGGTGCACTTTCAGTTCGTTTCGAGCTTTGTGCTGAGTCGGTTTAGTGTGAATTGGCGAGAGTGTAAATTCATCGTTGTTAGTTGCAGTGACCGTTGCAGTTTGACTTGGCGTTTTTTAAATTGCTTACGTACTTATTCTTGACGCTTTGCTTTTGTTCTGATCCGTTTGCAAGCAAGGAGCGGCGCGTGAAATTTTCGCTATCGTATTACCTACCTACCTATGTACATACATATGTACGTACCTTTCATCGCGCAGCCGTAGCCGCTAACGTGTGTGGGGTGTTCTGCTCCGCTAATTGGCAACAAGTACAATTAACAATATTGTTTACTATTAATTTACGCTGTTACACACTGTGTTGTGGCAATTTATTGTACACTAGTTTTTTAATATATATATTTTTTTTGCTTCCACTGTTCTTGATTTGCGTGCACTTGTCGTCAATGTGAACAAACAATTGAGCTGTTGTAAATTGCAGCAAAGGTATTGAAAGAAAATTTAAAAAATGTGAAATTTGAGTTGAACATTGTAACGATTCGCGTAAAAGTGTAAACCTGTAATGTCAGAATAGAAAAACAAAACAATATCTGTAAAAAGACGTTAACGTCAGCAACTTATCTGACAGCGTTAGTAAGTGCAACGATACTTAACCACAAATATACATCATACAAACCCTTGTGGCCAGCTGATTAAGTGAAGTGACATTTTGACTTGTTTTGGCTATTTTTCTTTTGTTTGTTCGTACAAAAATTATGAAAATTCAACAAACTTTAACAAATTGCAACCGAAAATTTCAACTTTTTATTCAGAATTTTTAGAAAAATTTTGGGTAAGCAGTTTTGTAGTTCGTTAAATTTTAGTAGGTTAAAGTGCAAATTTCAAGACGCTAGAAAATCGCGTTGATTTTTAATAATTTTTTTGGCTGACGGTGTTGTGCGTTTTCTTCCATATAAAATATGCTCGACAATTTCATTCGTATGGGTGCCTAGCACCATCTAAAAAATCTAAATAAAAAGTTTATAATTTTTGGGTGCAAATGTTGAAGTTTATTGAACTTTCTTAATTTTTGCAAGAAGTTTGAAATGTGGATTTATGTGGCGTTGGTTAGGTAAAGTGCTAAACTTTAATAAAAAAATGTAAACATTAAAAAAAAAACAAAAGGACAATAGCAAAACCAAGTCAAACTGTCACTTGACTTAATCAGCTGACCACAAGTGTAGGTATATACATACAAATATAGTATATACCAATCCCTATATAGAGATGCAGTAACTAACGATTTTCTCGTGAATGATTTTCTCAATAGGCATTAGTGTGGTGCGCTTGTAATAAATAACGTTAGTGCACGTTTGTGTTTTGTTGCCGGCAACTGATGGTACATACGTACATACATACATATGTACGTAGTTGATTGAAGAAATTGCACGGCAACGATTTTCCCCTGCCGGTGAAAAGTATCGCTGCTGCAGCCTATAACTAAGCACATTACTATCTTCTCTCATGACTACGAAGATCGCCGGGTATTGCTGCTGACGATCGAGATACCTGCTGTGCTGTTGCTGCTGTGGTTGCATATACATAGTATGCACATACCTACATACATACTTAGTACAATAAGTAACTCACGTTATTGTTGTTGTGCTGCTACCGGATTGCAATGTGCGCGCTGAAGTAGAAAGTTGCCGTCAACCGCATTGTTGTTGACTTTTTTTTTTAAATTTTCGCGTTTCTTTGTTGTTTTGATATTATTTTATATTCCATAGTTGTATTTATGCAAATATGTATGCACATGTTCATACAAATATGGTCTAAAATATTAAATTAAAAAAAAAAAAAAAACTCATTGCCATTGAAGGAAAAATTACTCGCTTTTTTCGCACTTAACGCACTTCTAAAAACTAAAAGAAACATTTTGTTTTTGTGCAAAATTCCTTGACATTTAATTGAGAGAAAAAGAAAGTGTTTGAAAATAAAAAATTGTAACGGTATATAGTGAAGAAAAATTCAAGTTTTGTAGGAGACTAGTGATTTCTACATGGAAATTGCTTTTGCAAAAAATCTTTGACGTTAGATTCGAAGATAGATCGTTCATAGAAACAAGCCACAAAATGTCGGATATTTATTATTGCAGTAATAGTAAGGTGAGTGCAATCTGGATGATTAATATATTTTTTGAAATAAATGACACAAAGTTTTTGAAAAAAAAAAATTATGGAAATCGAAAAAAAAACTTAAAAAAATCCCACTGTTCAATACTGTATTAATTTTATCTATGGACCAGGGGCCGAAAAAAAAACCTTAAATATCACGATTTTTATTTTTAGATCATTTTTGCGATTAAGAATAACCGTTAGATTTGAATTTTTAGTTATTCCGTCAAATTTAATCGTTATTTTGCGATTTCTATTTTTCGATTAAAAATAATAATTATTTTGAATTTTTAGTTCTTTAGGTAATTTTTAACAGTTGTAATGAACACTGCGTTTGTATGACCGATTTAAATCTTTTATGATCTTCAAAATTACATCTGAAAATAACGGTTATAATAGGATCGAAAAAAATCAAAAATAACGATAAAAAAATTGATCGAAAAAAAATTAAAAAAACACATTATTCTAATTTGCAAACATAAAAATCATAAAATAACTAATAAATTTGATACAAAATATAGAAATAAAATTTCAGCAATAAAATTATGATTTTCTTTATACAGAAAAATCATAACCGTTACGGTCACTGTCATAGGCACTCAAAATTTATGCCCATATTTTTAAAATTCTAAGGGTCGTTTTCTGAAGTAACCTTTAACTTTAAAGCTCATTTTATATTTAAAGGTTGGATTAAAAATAAAGCTGTGTCTAAAGTTAAGCATTTATATTATCGGTTTTTGATGTATGTAAGAAACGCAATTTTGCAGTAGCTTAAAACTTCCACTTTATTATACTAAAGTTTAATGGGCTACAAAACTGCATACTCAAAAAAACCCCAAAAAAATTAAAAAATTTTTTTAAAATTTTTTCCTCGTCCCGTTCTCGGGATATTTGGAAAACTATTAAATCGATTTGTTTTTAGTTTTGTGTTTTACATTACATTACGTGTTTCACAGTGTTATTGATGTCTTTTCTGAAATTTTCTGTGTTCAAGTGTTGAGGGAAATTCGCAATCTAGCTTGTGGTGTCAAGAACACCATCTTCGTTTTTTTAATTTTGGTCCAGAATTGCGTCAATAAGAAGATAACTTTCAGTCATTTCCGTACAGCCGTTGTGTTCTGGTCCCATTTCAGGTTTTCGCAGGGACCGTAACGGTTATGATCTTTATAATACAAATTATAATTTAGCCGTTAAAAGTTGATTCATATTTTTCCAATAAAAGTTTACCATTATTTTACGATTTTTATGCCTTTGATAAAGAATAATAATTTTTAAATCTTTTATTTTTTAAATCATACAAGATTTAAAACGGTTTCTTTTATGTTTGCAGGTGGCCTTATAGGCTTTGTGACGCACTGTTTGTGTACATAATAAATAAGTTGTGATTGAGAGTCAGTGTGGCTCTCTTTTAAGGGGTATAATGTTAAAAATATAAACAAACGAACGCACCATTTTTCAAATTTGACATTCATGAGGGCAATGTGAAATTCAATCACACTTTGTAAAATACATTTTGGGCATAGCTAATTTATAAATTTTTTCCCTTACCTGAAGTACCAACAAATGTAGCATAGAGAGGATGATATAATATATATCATATACATAAATTGTTTATAAGAATATAGCACATTATACGTGTAAGTCCGAGTTTAACATTTTATATAAATTAAAAAAAAAAAAAAAATGGCAACAGAGGGGTGCGCTATCCTAATGAATAAGTTAGTAATAATTTCGGATATGCCGTTTTGTAGCCCACTAAATTTTATTAAAAGAAAGTTCAAGTTTCAAGTGGCTGTAAAATAGTGTTGGTTTTTGAAAATTTTTTCTTTTTGTTAACGGTGCATTTTCTTAAACACATTTTATGCCCCTTTTTTAACTTTTTTCATTGATTTTTTTCTGAAAACGATGTGCCAAAGCTTTATCCTGATTTCTAAAAGTGAGAGCTTTTGTCCCTTTCCTGGTTCGTCATCGACATTTCCCTCTTAAGGAATATGCGTAGATGACCTTTTGATAGAAGGCACATTTAAAATTTAAATATTTGGCCGCTTCTTTATCCTTTTATTAGTTAACTTTAGATCAATGAATCAGATCCACATTTTTGGCGTCAGTTTTGACAATTGCATTCAAGAAAGAAGTCTTATATTGAGCACATAACAACTTTTACTTTTAAAGCTATTATTATTTGCCTAGTTAGGTATACAGGCTACTGTAAGTTGTTGCACTTTCTACGATTTGCTTGAATAATTTTTGTCCATCACAGTTGACTTCACGCATACCTTGTCAACCATTCAAATAAATAAATTTGCTAGATTTTGCTAAAAAAAAAAAAAAATTATTTGAAATTATTCATGCAAATGAAGAAACTGCTGATCAACATAAATGGTGCCATGCGACTAAGCTGTAATTCATAAACATCAATGATCGGTTGTTAATACATACCCATCAAGTAGTGGAAACTCTTGCATAGTCAAAGGGATTTAGCCGAATCCATTTCATTTCCACCATCAATTGCTACCTATAAGATTGAGAGGGAATCCGTGACTATGGTGAACTGGAATGTAGTAAGTCTACTTTGAGTTGATCGGATTTAAACCGAATTAGAATGGGACAACCTGGGAGGTAACACCTTTCCTTTAAAAAAAGAATTATAGAAATCAGTTTACGTGGTCCAAAGTTATGCGGTTACATACATAAAAGAAATATTTATATATTCCGACGAATTGATAACCTTTTCCTTTTTGTGAAGTCGGTTAAAAATGAAGATAGATGGCTGCAATTTTGCCACAAATATGTTTTTTGGGACCGACAACGAACTTTTTATATGGGACCGAAAAAAAAACAAAATATTTGTTTTATTTGAAACAGACTAATGTACATACATACTTGTTTTAGCACATTCATTTTATTCATTATCCTAAAATTTAGCAAAGTTACTTACTAGCCTACTGCACAAACAGGAAAATTTATGACTGCAGAAAAATTTGACTTTATAAATTTATAAATGAACATAAATTCATTATATTTTGCACGCTTACTTACAAAAATATGTATCTATGTACATATATGAATGTATGCCAATAAAAAATTATAATTGGCACTTAAGCCATTAATAAAAAATTATAAGTGTTCAAATACCAACACCACAAATATTGCATTAATTATAACAGTTAAGATTAAATGCAGTGAAATTACAATGTATACTACTATGCATGCCTATATATGTACATATGTACATAGCTATGTATGCATGTATGTAAGTGCATAAGTGCATAAGTGCTTTCGTAAATTAATGCTTAAGGGCTTTTCATACTTAATGATCGTATGTGGTATTTGAAACATGATATGTATGTATGTACATACATATGTATGTATAATTTAGTGCAGTATTGCTTATTGCATAAGTTGCGTAAGTTTACATCTTAATGTGGCTCTCAAGTAACGGTTATCAGACACATATTACATATTGCGTATACATATGTACATTAGAGCGGTCCAAAAATGCATGCAAAAAAGAAAAATCCGAATATTTATGCTCTCACCCCCTATATATCAAAAAATACCCCTTTTTTATTTTGAAATCAAAAAATATTTAGAGGTCCCTCAAAGTGCTAAAAATTATTCCATGTATTTGATATGATATGATATGATCATTTACTACTTATGTATGAAATTTTTTTTGTAGAAATGGTATGGAATATTTTTCCAAGGAAAAACTCTGTTTACCTTCAGGAGACTTCCAATAATAACACCCAATTGCTTATTTCTCAATTCTTTAATACTAACGATATTTTATATATTAAAGAATGGTTAAATAAACAATTGGGTGTTATTATTGGAAGTCTCCTGAAGAGAAATAGACTTTTCCGATCGAAAAATATTAACTTTCGAGAATTCTAGACCATTTTTTACGAAAAATAGTTTTTTTCCCCATATTAAATACATGGGAAATTTTGAGCACTTTGAGCGACCTCTAAATATTTTTGATTTCGAAAAAAAAAAAACAAGAGTATATTTTTTTAGAACAATCCTAGGGGTGAGAGCATTAAAATTGCTACTTTACTTATTTTGGACCAACTTAATGTACAAACATACATAGGATTTCATACATACTTATCTTTATATACTATACATATCTACCCACCATGCAAAACATGAGAAATAGGCAACAATCGTCAATGGCAACAAATTGGCGACTCACCGGTTTATTGCTGTGGTGACAAATCGGCCACATCATTTCTTTCATGTCAACTTTGGAATAAATAAGTTATCAAAAATTCCTAAACTTATAAATTTCGCTTCGATAGTATTATCCAAAATCGTCTAATTTTTACCAGGGACAGAATTGAAAAAATAGGAAGCCCCATAGGGAAAGAAAGAAATTTCTGTTTCTATATAAGTTCCAATTTTGTATACAAAAAATAATTGAAGTATTAAAAAGAATACAATTATTCCAAATATCGCCTGAAGCGATAAGAAAATGACTCATTCAGGTAATAAGAAAACGATTCGCCCAGGCGAGTTTCCTTCGGCGGACGTTTTAGAGCGACTGGTAATAGGAAATCGACACGATGGCAATATTACCGGCAACAAAAATTGTTTGGTGGGTATATATGATTAGCTGTATGCCTATGGGCAAATACATTAAAAGTATGCCGTTAATTTTCCGGTTACGAAGAAGAAAAAAATAAAAAAAAACATTACTTTTCCTTTTCAAAAAATCATTTACATTAAAAAAAATATAAATATAAATAGGTATGTATAGATATATTAAAAATCTAAAATGTTTCTATTAATGAATTTAAAAGCGCATACTTATTTGACGCGAGTCATACTTATGTATAAATATATGTACATATGTGTGTCTGCATACCAAATATTAATCTTCGAAATTTTCTCCAACGTCACTGATAGACTGACTGACAGCTCGGCTGACTAAAGTGACACAAATGATGCTCCGCATCGATCAATAATGATTACGTTGATGTTTTTAATGATGGTAACTTCCATCTTGCTGCTGCAGGTTGTTTGTTTGTTGTTAATGTTATTTTTGCTATAATTATTATTTTCGTTTTCACGTTTTGTTTGCGCCATTGTTATGTATGTACTTTGGGTGCGACTGAGTGTGGTGGCATGAGTGAAAGTGCAACCGTTATAATGAGCCTGTAATCGAGTCAATATACAAAATTATGTACGAATATAAAAGCTAAACATTCATATTGTTTGTACTTACATATGTCAAAGTGTATGTGCGCACCAAAGTCATTAATATAATTTAAATTTTTATAAAATTCAATAATGTGCATACAACTGAAAACAAGAGTTGAAGTTTACGTTGCGAAAAGCGAGAGTTCGTCGTTATGAAAAGAAAAACTTAAATCACAAGCCGCATAACTCTTAACGGTTTGTTTTTTTTTTAACTTTTTATAAAACAAAATAAGCCTTTTGTCGCCATATAACAAAAAAGTGACTTAAAAAAAAAAAAAATCTTTCTTCTCATTGGAAGGCCTCATATCCGTTACCAACTACTCATTTGCATAGCTTGACTCGAATGTAAAATATATCTTATTGTATATACATAGGCACATACTTACATTTGCATTTTAAAACAAATGTCTAACCTTGTATTGGTGGTCCCTACCGAACGTACGTACATATGTGCGTGTGTGCGTGTGTGCCTTTCGCGCTGCTGCCAACACATTTGTCATTGCAATTATTGTTTGTATTTTATTGTAATTTTTTATGGCTTTGTTTATTTGGTCTTGCCCATTGTTCTCCCTTATTTCCGTGGGATTAACACCGTTTCTTTAAAAACGCATTTTCCATTTTTTTTTTGTCGTTGAAGTGTTGCTTAAATTTTAATACATAGTAATTTTAAATTTTCAGCGCCAACGGTGCAAGTGTTTTACTGCTCGGAGGTGGTTTGGTAGCATGTGAGAATCGGCGCAAGGTTTCTTTTTTATTTTGCCGCTTAAAAATTAACTGAGAAAAACTTCACTTTTGATAGATTGGGTGAACAAATTTTGGGGGCATTCGAAAATGTTTGAACAAGAATTTCGGCTATTTCCATTAACACATTTCATATATTCAGCGTTGCATTAAAATGAAAATTTAAAAAATTACAAAAACGAATCGAATGCTTAAGTCTCAAATTCAAGAGCCAGAGTATTTTTTAACTTTTCCTTTTGATTACAGTTTGCTGTGAACTTAGGTATTTTTCAAGGTTCACAAATAAATGCTCAGCAATTAAATAGTATGAATTTCGTATCTAGTTGCCCTGGGTTTGAAAATCCTCTGAAGAAGTTATATTTTTTCTAGGATGATTCATACTATGTCAGTCGAACTTTAGGGTGAATAAAGAAGACATAATTATACGCGGTTTTGCATTTTGCTGATACGCGGTTTTGTACTTTAAATGACGATATGTATGTCCTTAAGCTCTGGAATCGTCTAGGGACTATTAACATAGACCATATTTTTCACTTAGCCCCAGAGAAGGAAGGCCATTTGACTTTGTTATTTTTCGTGAGATAAGACGTCCGCAATAGGGCCATTGCTTGATGCGCTGTGTGGCAAGTGGCACCATCCTCTTGAAACCACATGTCCATGTCATCTAGTTGCGACCAAAAAAGTTTGTTATCATATTATGATAATGTTCACCGTTCAGCGGTATCATTTTTGAAGAAGTTAGGTCCGTTGACTCCGCCAGCCCAAAAACCACACCAAACAGTGACCCGTTGTGGATCCAAACTTTTTTTCTGTCTGGAATGACATGTGGATTTTCAGTCACGTCGAATTATTTTTTGCCGGGCTTTGAAGTTTTGAGGTAATATATAAAAAATGCTTATAAAATCCACAAATTTATTTATTTATCTACATATATATTAATATGCTAATATAAATTTTGTCTTCGATCGTTTGGCGATTCTACCTAGCCGATTTCAAAACCAAGAACACCATTGGAAAGGTAATTTTCTGTAGATGAGGATAATTTTTATGGTCGAAAATTATGGCCAACATCGTCGTTTAAAAATTCCCAAATTTGTGTATGGTTGTTGTTGTTCAATTTGAGCTATTTTTGCGTTTTGTTTTACTTCGTATTTGAAATTAAACTTTGTAATAAAGATAGCTATGAAGATGAGGAAAGAAATGATAACGATGAAGACAAAAAAGAGAAGGCAAAAGTCAACATAAAGACGAAAATGGAGACAATGTGAAAGACATACGAATTTGGGTAACTGAAAGAGTAAAAAAATTAATTGAAATTTTTCGATAGGAATCGAAATAAATTCAGTCATAAAAGTTACCGAAATTTATCGATTCATCGAAGTTTATAGTTAACGAAATTTTTCGAGTTATCCATACTTATTGAGTTATAGTAACCTACCGAATTATTCAAATTGATCAATATTTATTGAGTTGTCGAAATTTATAGACACAGAAACTTAGTTGGCGAAATTTACGAAAAGTCATCGAGCTATAAAAATTTATGGGATTATCGAAATTTGTCAATGTAAAGAAATTTATTAAGGCATCGATATTTATTAAATTATCATTATTTATAGACTTAACGAAATTTATCAAATTATCGTAATGCATCGAGTTATTTCAACTTACAGAGTTATGGATAATTATTGATCTACTGAAATTTGCCGATTAATCGAATCGAAGTACATATATGGAATTTTTAAAATATATCGATTTATCGAAATTTCAAGGTTATATA
>NW_016164809.1:17209-29948 GCF_001687245.7 Rhagoletis zephyria | reverse complement strand
AAATTTGTTTTGTCGCGCCTCTAAGTAATATTTACATTTGTCTTTTTTTTGCAGTTGGAATGCCAGTCTGTTGCCGGGCAATGCAGGCAAGCTAGACCCGGTAGTAAAAAAGAAACATGTAATGAATTATTGTATTTTTAAGTTTACGAGCCTGACTGGCGATAACGGTCAGGGTGTTTACAGTTCACTTGCTTTCGAGTAAACAAATTTCTGAGCTATTTTCTTCTCATTCTGATTAAGCAACTCAAGAAAAATGTAGACTGATCTATAACAAGTTAAGTTTAAGCAAAAAATCAATCCGACTTCAATTCTCATGAGGAAGTGACTGTATGCATCCAAAATAACCCAGTTTTAAATTCTGGTCTGACAAATATACTCCCATCTGCCTCTCTCACATATTCTTAGCAATCTTTGTGAATATTTTGCTAATTTGAGCTTCTGATGAACACATCGATTCATTGAATAGGGTACGTGTTCCATCAAGAACCGAGCTTGCAGTATCTTCCTTTCAGGTTTTGCTTGAAGTGGCTGTCTGCATCCAATATAGTAGGCAGCAGCCGGAGAAGGCCTCCACCTCCATCTGACGTTCGGAGCCCGAATTCAAACTTCTTTATTTGTTTGATTAACTATTTTTGATGGCGAGAACAATAAAACCCCGAAAAATACACCCATAAAAATCGTTAGTATTAAAAAATGGTAAAATAAAAAATTTGGTGTTTTTATTGGAAGTCTCCTAGAGAGGAACAGAGTTTTCCGATCGAAAAATATTGGTTTTCCAGAATTCTGTACCATTTCTACGAAAACGTATTTTTTCCCCATATAAAATACAAGAAAAGCTTCATGGGCTTTGAGGCAGTCCTAAATACATTTTTTTTAAACAAAAAATCCATTTAGAAAAATCCTAGGGGGTGTGAGCTTAACATTTTAAACTTTTCTCCCTCACATATTTTGGACCACCACGCCGAGATATTTTTTATTTTTATGTATGTTGTTACCGCATAACTTTGGACCACGTTAACCAATTTCTATAATTCTTTTTTTTTTTAAGGAAAGATACAGGTGGTCCCATACTTGAATTAAATCCTATCATTGGATCAGGAAGAAATTAACGATAATCTTAAATTTTTATATGAGAATTGAAGTCGGTTTTATTTTTTGCTTAAAAATTATTTGTTAAATATAACGAACTTGTTGATTCAAATTATTGTTGACAAAAAGGCAACCGTGTGCCACAGTCCTGCTTGCAAATTCTTGCTGGCAAAAGTTTTCCTAAATGAAATGTCAAAATTGTGCTCTCTCCTTGCTAGTTTTACAAGTTTTTTGTCCAAACGAACGCGATTTGGTAACAATTGGTACCAGCTTCTACAATTTTTTTGCATAGCGAACAGAACTATCGTTACGACCAGGGACCGTAACAGTTATAACTTTTATTAAAAAAATCGCTCTTTAACAATTATTTGTTGACTTTTATTTAATTACTCCTTAAATAACGGTTATTTCTGACTTTTATTTTATAAATTCAAAATAACATTTATTTTTGAGTGTTGGTGTTGGTTGATTTTTCCGACAGGGTGGTAAGATGATTTATTTTGGAACGAATTTCCGTCATCCCTTGTCAAGTTTGGTTTGCATCATTTATTTTTGATTTTATCTAAGTCGGTGACTGAATTATATTGATGAACTTTAAAAGTAAAAGTCACTGACTGATTTTTATTGATCTTTTATAAATAAAAGTCTTCAATGACTGTTATCTAATACATAAAATATAGGAATACAAAATAATTGTTATTTTGGATTTATAATATAAAAACCAAAAATAATTGTTATTTTTTTTAATTTTACATAAAAATTGCAAATAAAAATGTATTTTCAAATTTGAGTCTCGGTGGAAAAAGAAATCGATTGGTATGTATCACTTAGTTGTAGAACATTTCCTTCATAGTGAATTTTTCCATGACCGTTTTCATCAATAACTGTTATGTTCGGTCCCTGGTTACGACTTTAAAGACAGTACCACGATATCTTGTGAGTAACCTAATTTTTGCGATTATTTTAATTTGTATATATAAGTTTATAGATTACGAAAAATTATCAGTTCCCATATCCACTTCCCACACGGAAAATATACGAATTTATTTCCTAAATTTTCCTGCCAAGCTTTTGCCCATAGATTAATAAACAAATTTTTATGTCATACAAATATTTTATTATTAAGCTTTTAGTACATCCTTATTAATAACTCCAGCATAGGTTGTATATTTTTGTGACTTTCCGGTCAATGCGATGAATTGCTCAGCAACTTCAACAGCTACACGCACCTGTGCCTCAGCGGTGCTCGCACCCAAGTGTGGAGTAGCCACAACTTTGGGATGTGCTATCAACGCCTTAGTAACTGTCGACTTTGGTGGCTCTTCGGGGTAAACATCAAAAGCAGCGCCAGCACAAATACCACTCTCCAACGCATCGATAACAGCTTGCTCGTCCACAATGCCGCCGCGAGCCACATTCACCACTTTCACGCCACGCTTACACTTTGCCAGTGTCTGTGCAGAAATCAAATTCCTAGTTTGCGGTATAAGTGGCGTATGAACGGTAATATAGTCGGCCAATGGCCAAATACTGTCCAATTCCATTTTTTCAATGCCGGCCGCACGTGCCTCCTCCTCGGTCGTTATGGGATCATAGCCAATTGTACGCATACCCCATGCCTTCATACGTATAGCCACTTCGCGGCCGATGCGTCCCAAACCGATTATAGCGAGCGTCTTGCCATACAATTCAAAACCACTGTACAGCTTGCGATCCCAACGTCCCTCCTTCAAACTTTGCGCTGCCGGCACAATTGGACGCGCCAGTGCACCAATTAATAGGCAAGTCAATTCGCATGCCGAAATGGAATTTCCGCCGGGTGTATTGAGTACAACAACACCATGTTGTGTAGCTGCAGTCACATCAATGTTGTCAACGCCAGCGCCAGCGCGACCCACCACTTTTAGTTTGCCGCCCTCTGCACCCGCCTTGATAACCTCAGCAGTTATTTTAGTGTCGGAACGTACAATAACAGCATTGTAATCTTTCACCACGCGAACCAGTTCGGTAACGGGTAGCTTAAGTTTAGTGTCCACACTGATGCCATTACTTTGTAGCAATTCGACGCAGGCTTTATCAACTGCATCACAAATCAAAACATTTTTGATATCAATAGACATTTTGTTGAAATGAAATAATCTCTGCGGTTGTTTGTGCGAAAAACGATTGATAAGACTGTGAAATATGCGAGTGACTGTCCAACTCAGAGCGCGGCTTACAACTGAAGACCACTGTTAAGTTACATTCGCTTTATAAGACAATATTAGTGGTACATACTGCGAAAAATGCATACATACATGCGATCTCCACTGGACATATTTCCTATTAGAATTGATATGCTAAAGTGAAGTGATTTTTATTCAAAACAGCAAACAGTTTTATTGGCCTTCCCGTCTTAATTTATTTAATACAAAGATCTTTCGCAACCATTCGTGATTTTTTGATTATACGCCTGCCTTTATCAAAGTCGTTCGAAGAGATGTCATATAAGTTTGAAAAACTCTGAACGCTTCCACGCAGTTCACACATCAGTAGGACCCAGGTTCGATTTCCGATACGACCAATATCCATTTTTTTCTTTCTAAAATCAGTCTCGCCACGGTAGGCTTGTTCAGAAAAAATATGACTGACCTTATATTAAGCCATAAAAAATAGCTCGTGCAGTCAGCTTGTTATATGTTATGCTATATGTTAATGCAAGAATGGCGCAAGAGATTCAGTGAACATATTCACCTCAAACAGGAATTTTATTAATTGAGCTTATGCACAAAGTTGTAGGTACTAGTATGTACGTATGTACAAATATTAGTCCCTAACACCTTAGAGGCAAAAAAAAAAGATCACCGTACACCTTCCACACTCAAGTATTTTTGCAAGTACATAAATAGATTTCGAAAAAAAATTTATCTATTTTTTAGTCGAACCTAGGGGTCGTATTTTTATATTTTTCTGTGACACCTACATTCGACAATAAAAAAATTCGTTTGAAATAGTTTTACTGGAATAAACGAAATACCTTAGCAAAAGTTTACTGATTTTTGCCAAGCTTCATTTTCCTGATATTAGGCTGGTACGTTCGGATGATAAGAAGTGAGATCTGTACTAGTACGGGTTACTTGAGGTCAATAAACTTTTGAACAAAAAAAAAAAAGGTTCTGCTCGAGTCGAAAACATCGATTTATCATACTTTAATATCGCGACTGTAAATGCCGAAGATACGTCGAAAAATGTAAATTTTCTTGCAAAATTACTTTGGATTCGAAGATGTATGGCGAACTTATTTTTCTGGTATGGTCTAATGTGCCTCCATACATACATACATATTTAGTTGGACATACAGACAAAGCAGATGCGCTCCACTTTGTATACATAAATAAGTACTTAACGGGTTTTTGACGAGATTATACTCTCAGCACTCAAAAATCCACTACACAAAAATGAGAGGTATGTATATTTATTAGGTAGATACTAAAAATGCTAGTACATACATACTGCTAGCGTAAATGGAAGCCCATGCTAATAACTATTGTGTAAAAAAATCATTGGAGAGGAAAGCGACAAAGAATATTGAATAATTTATTTAGTGATTTGCGAGCGAAATTAGAGAGCGAGAATGTAAGCTGCAACTATATTGTATATATACATATATACATATGTACATATAGACGAGTAAATAAAATATTTACCTCTGTTTGCTAAGCGTGCTCGATAAAGCGTAGAGGCTTTAGCAAGTAATGGTTTTGTGTTTTTGTATAGGGAATTATCATTTGCACTATTTTTCCATAAGGGGCATACATAGATGGCACCAAGATCTTCACAGCTTAACCTTAGGATTACCGAAGATTTTTCGTATGTTGTTAGCGAATATCAAATCCGGTGACCAATTTAATTTCTTTTTTGTCCCTTCATTTAACAAACAAATTTAAAGGGAAATAAGATCTAACTGCCGGTTTCATCAGCAACTTAAATGGAAAATGATTTTTTATTTTCTGTCAATTTCCATATGAAATTCACAAAATTAAAATAATTTTTCACAAAAAATTGCTTTCGTGAAATTGGCTGTAAAAGTTATTTAGTAGTAAAATAGTAATTATAAAGTACAAAAATAAAATAAATAGAAAAATTTGCTAATCCTAAATCGATTTTTAATGAAATGAAAAAATGTGTTCAAAATTAAATTAAACTAA
Source organism: Rhagoletis zephyria (assembly GCF_001687245.7). Lineage (NCBI taxonomy): Eukaryota > Metazoa > Arthropoda > Insecta > Diptera > Tephritidae > Rhagoletis > Rhagoletis zephyria. Next base: position 24,672 of record NW_016164809.1, on the reverse strand, counting down.
AGCAAATTTTTCTAAAGAATAAAAATATTGGTTAAAAATAATAAGATCTTAAATTCAAAAGGAAATTTAAAAAGAGGAAAATAAAATTAAAATACAAAAACTTACTAAAAATTAAATTAAATAAAAAAATATTTTTGTCTTTAAAACAATAAAATCTAAAAATCTGAAGAAAATTTAACTAAGAAAGACAGTAAAAATTAAATGAATTTCTAAAAAGTAAATTTAATTAAAAAATATATATATTTTTTTTAACAATAAAATCTTAAAATCAAAAGAAAATTAAAAATGTAAAGTTTATTAAGTAAAAACTAAATTTATTTAAAAAATATTTTTACATTTTAAAACAATAAGTAAAATAAGATTTTTAAAATTACCAAAATATTTTTTCCTTTATAAAGCAATAAAATCAAAGTTAACAAATTATTTCTCTTTCCAAAACAATAAACTCTAAAAAATAGAAAATAAAAAAATTTAATTAAATCTAAAATTAAAAAATTAAATGAAATTAAAAAAAAAATCCTTATGAAACAATAAAATCTAAAATTTAAAGAGAAATTAAATAGTATAATAATAATAGATTGGAGCTTACACATATGTTAGTTTTGGCCGAGCTTCTCCTCCAATTTGTGGCGTGCGCCTTGATGTTGTCACACAAAGAGGAGGGACCTACAGTTTTGCGCCGACTCCTAATGGCGATTGTATTTTTATGAGAAGCTGTTTTTCATGGCAGAAATACACTCGGAGCCTTGCCATTGCCTGCCCAGGGACGACCGCTGTTAAGAAAAAAACCTTTTTTCTATTTTTTTTTCGATGTTGCTTTGACCAGGGCTTGAACCCAGGCGCAGCGGAGTGGAAACTTACCACTACACCACAGCGGCCGAGAGAAATTAAATAAGGGGGAAAAAAAATAAAAAAATAAAAAGTAAATAAGTTTATAAAAATTAAATTAAATTAAAACGATAAAATCTAAAAATTAAAAAAAACATTAAGTTAAAAAGGGTAAAAGTTTAATAAACTTCTAAAAACTAAATTTGACTGAATTTTATTTTATTTCTTTTTTTTTAACAAGAAAGTCTAAAAATAAAAAGAAGAAAAAATATTGAATTTTCAAAAAATTAAATTTAATTAAAAAATAAAATGTAAAAATTTGAAGAAAATTAATTGAAACAAATATATATTTTTCTTTATAAAACAATAAAATCTGATATTTAAAAAAAAATTAAAAATAGCATAAATAAAAATAGTGCTGCTAAAAATCAAATGAAATACAAAATATATATACATATTTTCCTTTTTAAAACAATAAAATCTAAAAATTGAAATAAAAATAAAATGAAAATTAAAAACATAATAAAATGGATATAGATATAGGGCAGCGAATTAAAATCCATCGGCTACGCTTGCTAGATTATGTCGTTCGAAGGGATAGAATCGCTCCAATTCTTAATGTATCCAACGCGGGTGGCGATGCTGGTAAGACCAGATAGAGAAGGACTTAGCATACCAATTGGGGTTAGTTGGCACAGAAGAGAAACGATTTCTGCTTATAACCACAGTTTAAGCGTCAGACTATTTGAAAATAAAACAAAAACTTAATGTGGGTGGTAATTAGTAGTAGTAGAACCGGAAATATGAAGTAAAAAAATGCATTATTATATTCTGGTGGAAGAAAATAAGATTTTTTTTCTAGACTCACTCAATTGCACCTACGACGTTAAGGCAGAAACGTCACGATACGGAGCTTTTGATTTTCGACGAAATGTCTGTGGGTTCATATTAAAGGCTGAAGGCCATCAACCACTCTGGAAAATTTGTAACCATTGGATAATTCTTAATAACGATTCACATAACTGCTTCGGTTTTGAATTCACACATACGACAGATTTTATATAAGGGAAATTAATCAAAACGCAAAAATGCCTCGTATTCATGTAAAGCTCGTAAACTTACTTAATTTTACATGAAAAATCGAATTATTTACGAGTTTTACGCGGATACGAGGCATTTACGGGTTTCCATGAATACCCATATAAAATTCAAACAGTCTGATATATTTTCCTAACATGTAAATGTTTAATAGCTTAATAAATAAATTAAAGGATAGTACAAAAATATTCAATAGATTTAGTAGCAAAAATATATATTTAAATACATATATAACTATCGCATGCTATAAAAGAATGGAACTCCATCTTCATTAGAATAGCATGCAATATATGGTATAGTCAACAGAAATTCTCGCGCTCGTATTATGCACATGCCAGGTGGAAATTTAATTTCCGCATAAATTCTGTACATGTCTGCAAAAGGGAAATAAATTTTAGCAATTGCCACACTGAAGAAAAACTAATACAGTCGAACTTTCCTATCGAGAGAAAAACTCAAAGCGCAATTTTACCATACTTGGCCCCTAGTTTCCCCTAGTGAGTAAATTGATTACTTTGTGTGTTTTTTTTTTTGAATATTTTTTTGGTTTTGTTGGTTTGGTTGGAATGATTAAAAAATATCAGCGCAATTCAAAGAAATTAAAATCTGTATTAGCCCGTGCCGATTGTGATTGGTCATTTCGTCCACTTTTACCCACTGTAGAGAAAACTTCACTATATAGAAATTTATTATAAGGAGACTAAAATACACACAAAGTAGAACGAAAAGGCGGTGTTCTTTAAATCAATTTATAATGGAGAGAGCTTCATTGTATAGAAGTTAACTTCAGGAAAGTTCGACTGTAATTAATTTGTATTTTTCTGTGTTCGTATGGAAAAGTAGCTTATGTCGAAAGGCTGGCTTTAGTATAAATCGGCATTCGCAGCATACGATTGTGAATGACTCACCGGCACTGAGCCGTTGAAAAACTTTTGGCAAATAAACGTGCAAGAAATAGTTCCGATACTAGCAAGTCATTATTCTTGTTAAGTCTCATCCAAAAATTCCTTGTCGTTTAAAGAATAAAGGGAATGCCGTATTATACTAAAGCCGGCGTCTCGACATAAGCTACTTTTCCAAACGAACACAGTTTTAATTTACTGTTTACGATAGTACAACATTTAAATTTACCATTTTTGATTATTTTTTTTTGAATACATACCTTTCACATCTCCCAGGCTTAGAGCGTCCTCTGGAGTTCGGCTGTTGGCTAAGACTTCAATGAGGAACTTATCTATTCCACGATATTTGGCGCGCACCTTAGCAAAGTATCTTTCTGCGTTGTCCAAAGGACACATTTCTGTTGGTATTTTTTTTTGTTTTTTGTTGAGAAGAAAATCGTTTCGGAAATACAAGTTCAAAAATAAATGTACAAAAGAACAAATAAACAGTTTTTGTTTAATGCTCAATGACTTTTGCTGTTAAAATGACTACCTAGTTGGCTTTGACCTTTTGTTTATATACCCAAGGTGCCCAAGTGCTGATAAAAATTTTCTAAAAAGAAAAACAACTAAACACATTCATTATTATTGGTTGATACATGACCTTTTCGCCTAAGGACTTCAGTTTATTGTCTCCGTTTAAGCACTCCAGCCGTTCCTTATTTCGGTCCTGTTGGTCAACATCTCAAGCCCTTGACACTCACGTACCTCGGCCTCTATGTTCTTATTTCATGATCACCTAAATCACACAATCGCAAAATCACTTCCCATGTCTGTCTTCATATACCATTTTAGTTCCCACTTCATTGACCGGTATACTTAATATTACTTTTAATATCAGAGCGCACTTGTGCACAAGGGTATTATAACGTTATTCACATAACGCTTGTTTGTAACAGCCTAAGTAATAAAAAAATTTGCTTAAAACAGAAATATAGCGGGTTGAAATGTTTAAAAAAATATATGTATGTATGTCGTAGGATTCCGCTATAAGTATCTGAATACACCAAAGCTGAAAATTCAAACTGAATGACAGATAAGTTAAAACTGAAAATGTGTCTACGGGTTAATTTGCACCTATATGTACAGCACTAGTTTGCCCTCTCTCGTTTAGCCTTTTTAAACCTCTTTCTGCTTACACCGATAATGTGATACATATTTCAATAACGCGAGACCCTTAATTCAAGTTGAGTTTGACTTTTTAGCAGGTGGCAACTCTTTTGCATTTAATTTAGAAATGGAGCCTTTTCAAAATTCATTTAAGTTATTAAGTAATTTGAATTTAATTTTTTAAACAGGCGGCAACTCGAATTTCAATTAAATTCGACTTTTCAAGCAGATGGCAACCCTGTTCAAAATATTTTAAGCTGAAACCTGACAGCCATTGTAACACATGTTTCAATTACCTAATTATTTTAATTGAAGCTCAATTTAACTTTTTAAAAAGGTGATAACCCTCTTTAAAGTAGTTTAAAAATGAAGTATTTTTAAAACCAATTCGATTCATACCCATATTTGAATAGCTCATTAAAGCTATTAAGTAATTTGAATTTCACTTTTTAAACACGTGGCAACCCTGATCAAAATATTTTCCAACTACAATTTTCCTAAACCTATTTCGTCTCACACTCATATTGTGACACATATTGCATTTACCTAATTCACCTTATTCAAGTTGTGTATAATTCTTTAAATAAGTGGCAACCCTCCTATGCGTAGTTGAGAAATAAACCCTTTTCAAACTATTTCGATTGACATCCAGAGTATAGCTATTTATCTAACTCAATTGCATTGGATTTTTTTTTCACAGGTGGCAACCGTTTCCGTATTTTAACCTGTATACGTACAAAGCTTCTCTTCTCCAGTGTGTACATATGTTTGTGGTTTGCTTCCGAGCATTTTTAACAATCTTTTCATCAACTCTCTAATAAGTAAATTTCGTCATTCCATAAATTTTAAGCGCATGTAGAACAACCCAAGCTTTTTATTTATTTTGCATATTTCTTGAATGGAAAAAAAAATAAATTAAAACACATACATAAGTACTACACATAAATATTACTATGTGTCTGTGTGTCAGCGCGTTCACCCACTCTAAGGGAATTTTAAATACCAAAATCACTTGCTGAGATTCTCAAGAATTCAACTACCCAGATATATTTAGGTTATCCTCCGAGGAAAGTAGGCATAAATAAGAAGAGAAAAATCCCCCAACCGCCAGCTACTTAAATCAGCGTACATTTGCGTAGTGCATCAAAAAACACGTGTCATAGGTATAAATTCCTTTTGGCCAACCCTTCTTAGCAGTGAATTCAAAAGACTCCCACAGCTTAGTTTGGACAGTTCTGACAGTTGTAATGGAAATATCTGTTGCTTATATACGAGTATAAATACATACATTGCCATATACCTGTGTATAAGTACTTTTGTCGTTAAAACCGTAGATAGATACATATGTATTTGTAGTTATAGAAATGTCCTAATGCACATTTATCAAGTTGACATGTGAACATTTACGTACGTTCATGCCTTCATAAGTAAATCTACTGCATGTTTGTATCACTAAGCTTGACGCACGTGTCGCAAAAAAAGCAAGTGGGAAATCAACTGTTGTGGGAAATTGTATTCACATAGTTTTAAGGCAGTTGAACTACTAATTGGAAGCCTTTAATTTTCATCAGAGTGATGTACATACGTCCGTTCTGTGTCACTATTACTCTAAGGTTAGGTTAGGTTACCTGTCAGCCTGGAAGAGACAACATTTATTAATTGTCAATTGTGATACATACCGGTGAAAAGTTTTTCGGAAGGCTAACTTCAAATAAACAAGTAAAGAAGTCTAAGTTCTGGCAAAGCCGAACATTAAATTTCCAGCGCACGTATTTGATATATGTAGTATTTTCATATTTCCGAAAGCTACCGTTACATGGTACCACCATTTCAAACATCTTAGTTGGACTTAATGAGATAAACCTCTGTAGTCATAAATTGGCAATGCCATGCCTATTTTCCAAAATGCCATAATAATTTTATTTCTTTTTAAGAGATTGTGCGTAAAAACCTTAAGTAAATTAGCGTCCTTAAATTTCGAAATATCGAAGTTTTGGTATTTCTGAAATTTACCGCTATGTAAAAGGTGGGCGTAATTTTGCTCCTTATTGCAAAAAATGCGATTTTTTTGAGAATTTGAGTTCGTTTTTCTCACAATCTGGAGCTGATGGAAACACTGAGCCAAAAGTGCGATGGTTTTTTTACCCAAGTTATTGCTTGATTTTTTTCATGGTAAATATACTGGTTGTAAGAAATCTGATTCAAGTTGAACATTTGAAAACATATTTAAATGTCTGTCTGTATCTGAACGTGAAGAGATGCTTGCTTCTTATTTCCAAAAAGCATCTGTGAAGTGCAGAGCACGATCAAACGACGAAGAAAGTTTATTCAAGTTCAACATTTGAGGATAAATTTACAGAACGGCCGTAGCTGAGTGTGTATTCGATCCGAAAATATCGATAGTAAAATAGATAAAATTTTCGATAAAAGAAATCGATAAAAATATCGATTATTGTATTGATAAGTTCCGAAAACATCGATAAGTCACGAGAATCCAGAGAATCCCGAAAATCTCTAAAATCCCAAAATTGTTCCCACATTGAGTCACTGTGACTCTATCTATATCCTTTTCTCTATCATTACCTTTATTTTCCTTCTTCTTCTATCATTCCCTTTACTTTTATCGGTATCCTCATCCTCATATCTTTCTTTTTATTTATTATTCTTAAACCTTTTATTATACATATTAAATGCATACCATGTTCATACACTCAAGAAGCACTTGTTTCAGCCCCAGCCATTTCCGTTGCACGATTTCCGAGTGCAATTTCCGTTGAATTTGTCAATTTACTCCCAACCAACCAACCGCCGCTAAGGAAGTTTCACTTCAAAAATATTTAAAGTTGTGACCGGTTAGCCGTTCGATGGTGCGGCGTCGTTTTTTTCCTATTTTTATCAACCACTAATGAAAACTTGTCTTATTTTTTATTTTTTATTATTAGGTACTTGTTAACAGCTTCGCTTATCTTTTAAAAATGAGTGAAACATTTTCCCTTGCTTGTTGCCTCTCACAAAAAATTTCACTCAAATCGAACTTACTGCGCTCATGCGATGTTTTAACAGTGCCCAAAGTTATTTTTAGCGTTGCCTCTTTTTCTGTCAAGTCTCATGTTGCTCATACGCACTGTAGGAGAAAACTCCTAATATGGCAGCGCTACGTTAAATAAAATGGAGCATCACTGCAAGCTGTTAACTTTTTCGTGCCAGCTACACATACATATAGATATTTTTTTTAAGAATATATTTATAAATAATTAAAATCTTGAAATGTTAAGAAAATCTCGCAGCCATGAAGGATAGACATCATCATCAAATCTTCGAAGGAAAATAAAATTTAACAACGCATAGTCGAAAAAACAAAATAATAACGTTTAAAGCTTTTAATTATTGCTTGTCGAATACGCTTTTGCGCCACGGCATATGCAATAGTGCATTGCAAATAATCCGACATCAGCAAGTTTACTTTAATGATAACGAGTGACACGG
>NW_016164809.1:0-15593 GCF_001687245.7 Rhagoletis zephyria | reverse complement strand
GCTTTTAATTATTGCTTGTCGAATACGCTTTTGCGCCACGGCATATGCAATAGTGCATTGCAAATAATCCGACATCAGCAAGTTTACTTTAATGATAACGAGTGACACGGTTCTCTTTTTTGTTTTTTTGCAAAAAACTAATTTTATGCACTTTTATAAAGGTGTGCACATAAGCATATGTGTAGTAGTATAAATGCAGTTCAGAATATACATATGAATTTATGTGTGCATAAATAAACAGATTTATAAGTACACATAGAAGCAGGCAAATATTTACGCGCGCAACGCAAACTCGTACTTGAAAATCAATGCATTGGCAGCAAAATGCATTAGCATTTAAATCAATTCAGCGCAGCACAGCGACGCCTGTGTTGATATTTTGGCAAAGAGGCGGTTAGATTGTGTTGACACAGTTGCCAGATTGAAATGAGTGGTTTTTGGTTGTGTGCGGATGTGTCTTTATTGAAATTGGCATTGTGAAAGTGCTGTGAAAGCTGAATTTTTTTTTATTATAAAAATGTAGGTGGAAGTTAATGTGAGTGCATACAAACATAAATGCGTACACGAATGGGGAGAATTAAATATTGGAAATTCTACAAGAGCTACTTATTGGATATGTATTAAAATTTGGAATATTTTGATAGCGAGGCGTAAATATTTATACTTGCATAGGCATTTTCATGACCTACATAAGTACATACATACATACATATATACATGTATACATAATTCGGCTTATGCCGAATTTCTACTAGCCATTAAAATTACAAAAAATTTGAGGCATTTAAAAAATGCCATATGGAAATAAATTTAATGACTATTTTTTTTAAAGTAATGACACGAATATTTTTTTGATGCCCAAGTTTGCCATTATGCCATTTAATACCAGGTGGAAATCCATCATTATTTGAGCGAGCCATATTTTTTTGAATTCTTTATATAGTCATGATTTTTATTAAGTACAATTATTTGGCAAGGTGCCAAAAAACGTGTTTTTGCAAAAATATAAATTTTATTGTGTGTTCCGGTAGAATACCCATCCAGTGAAAATGTTTGTTACCGAAAATTTTTTCTTAAGGCGACAAACCCCTAGAAATGGGCGTGACAGTTTTTGGAAAATTTTTGCTCGTGAAAATTTTTACTTAAGGCCACAAACCCCTAGAAATGGGCGTGGCAGTTTTGGGACTAAAGTTGACAAAATGAAGATTTCATTGTCGATTTTGGCAGAATATCCCCTCGTTAAAAACATTTGCTCTGCAACATTGATTTAGAGTTGAGGAATTATCTAGAAATGGGCTTGTAAAATTTTGGACCAAAGTTAAAAAATTTAGATTTTATTGTGGATTTTGGCAGAATTTCAATTCACTAAAAACGTTTGTTCCGCACCATTTTTTTTTTTAAGAGAAGAAAGTCTTAATTTGAAGCTGTTGCAAACAGGGCTGTCACTTGAAAATATTTTTCCTTAGCAGGGTTTTAACAATGTTTTAACTTAAGTTAACAAAGCTTTCCAAAAATCTAAACACATGACGAAACCTTTATTTAGAATCGTTTTAATACAAATGGAATAAATTACTGAATAACAATGACTATTGAGATTATTTTAGTAACAAGTAATAATTTTGTTTTTACATTCATACGCACAACAAAAATTTTGTTCATAATTTTAAGAAAAATCATATGCATGCAGTTTAGCCGAGAAGCGTCTGCAAAATAAAAATCTTCGAAAATCAACGATTATTATTATTATTCATCAACGATACTTTGTTTTAAAAAAATTGTCATCGTACGACTTTGTTGGGTTGATCAAATGTTTGAACAAAGTTAGCTTTGATAGTCAAGACCTAGGCCTCATCTCTTTGAAGGAGAAATACATATACATACATATGTACGTACATATATCTATACCTTAGACTGGGTCGCAAAACTAAGTTTGCAAATACCTTAATTTTCCAAAAATCCTTCCGTTACAGTTGAAAAAACTGTGGCAACATTGGTTATGGGCAATCCAGCGTAGCCGTTGTATTTTAATACGCTGCACTACGTCTATGCTGTTGCAAAGCTCACATAAATCATTTTTTTAAATGAAAGGCCCATAAATTTTCCACAAACTTTTTCTCTCGATTACTCCGAGGACAGCCTGATTAGATGTTGTCATTATCCATACTTATGATCCAAGCATGTTACAACCACTAGAATGATGAGCGACTTTAAGAGTGTGGTTTGTGTGCAGGACTAGATGGAACTTTTCTTTTACTTCTTAAATGCCTAATCACCTTTTTCTTTGCTCTTTGGTGCAGTGCTTGGTAAATTGCTAAATGAAAAATTGTTTTGCCTAAAAATACGCAACCTGAAAGCCGAAGCGGCGAAAAAAGAAATTACAAGTTGTATGGATAAAAAAAACTTTTTCAAACGCCTCTGGTTATTTGGCCGGCCCTACAACTGGCTATAAAAAATTGAGTACAACAACTACCACATCACCATTTCAGTGTGGAAATTGATATAAAGTGCCACCACAATTATGTTATCAATCACTAGCAAGATTTAAGAAGTGCATTATACCAACAAATTCAAATCAAAAAAGAAAAAACGATTGGGAAACCAACAGTTTGCTTTGTTGATGAGCTGCTTAATCGTTGATTTCGGTAATTTTCCGTTATTAAATTTTTCCACTCCAAATGGTGCATAATTAAGAAAAAAGCCATTACAATACCCTCAGTAATTAATCTCGCCCACATCAGCAGCAACTCAACTTATTTTAATTAAATTAAAGTAAAACAAATCACCAAAGCCAAAGAACCCAAAAATACATATATTATCTCTGTATATACAGAACATATGTATGTATGTGTGTGCGTATATTTAAACACGCAAGTGAAGGAGTCTCCCAAAGTCCCAAAGAGAGGCGCTCAACTGAAGCACGAAAAATGCCTTACATAAACCCGATTACACAAACTCAAGCAGCCACCGCGTCTTGGTGTTTAACTTTGAAAAAGTATACATAAAGAATAAGAGTTAAATAAAATTAAAAGGGAATAAAATTAAAATAAAATTACGTATACGCCACAACCAACGCCGCAAAGAGGCGAAGGCATCACTACTCAACTACGAATTGAGGGCAAAAGAAAAAAAATATGTATGCGAAAAAAGTTGACAGTGAATGAAAATAACGGTACAAAAGTAGTGAGAAAACAAGAAGACCGAAAAAGTTCCCACTACAATACCAGCATTTTACAGACAGATAAACAGCCAGACCGAAACAGTTGGTGGTAGATAGAACTTGTTTTGCTCGTTAACTCTTGGAAAGTCGAGAGCAATTGTAGCGGACAATCATATCTAAATATCACACGCACATACACATAAGCATGTATGTATGTATATGTAGACAGTCAACTGCTTAGCACAATGCTGGCTGAAACAAAAGCCACCACTTACACTAGTTGCTGTGGCTCAATTCGAAAACAATACAAAGAGCTGGAACTGCGATGAACAAGGTAACTGCTGGATTGACTGAGGTAATAATGTGGCGAATGCTATGTAGTGATGATGGTAAGAAGCTCTAATTTGAAGTTGAGAGTTGAAGAGTCAAAGTCCATTCAAAGACAACAATGCGCCGCATACTTAGACACAATTGAGTGGGCAATATGGACTAAAGACATTTACGGGAAGTACGTCTATTTAACTGACAACAATTTGTCTTTGCTATGCTGCTTTGTCATTTAAGCATAAAAATTCAATTGACCAATTGAAAATTGAGCAATGGAATTTAATAGATATAGATATACAAGTATCTCTAATCGTATATTCATGTATGTATGTGCTTAATTTTGAACGCAGTCCAATAAAAAGTCAATAAAATGAATTTAATTTAATTTTTAATTAATTATTTTTGTTAATTGTTTATATTATTTTTTCCTTTGCAGAAGAAGGTTATTATATGATAAAAGAAATATTCTGACCAAACTTCATCCAAATGAAAAATGGCCGATTCAGACCATTTTTTTTTATCAGTTTATGTGGGCAAAAGTCGCTTTTCGTATTAACAAAACAAAAAAAAACTTATTGTCTTTGGTATTTGATAAAGATAACGTTAAACCAACGACAACTGCTTAGCAGGTGCACAAAGTCGTTGTCCGTGATTTGGAATTGATTTTGTGTTCTCTTTGTTTAGCTATTTTCGAACAACCATACTTAAGTTAATAATTGTACTATTAAAAATTAACAAAAATTAAGAGACTAAGGAGAAAAGTAACTTCCTTTAAGATCTATAACATTTTTTGTAGAATCTTTTTAAAATAAGACTTTGAAATGTTGGCCGTAATTGGCGGTGTTTAGACTATCAAAAACATTTGCGTTTTCCGAGAAGTGAATAGTGAAGGGCAGAACTCAATTAAAAGAGGAAACAGAAGGCTGTTTACCACTTTGTTACAATGCAGGCAAATGAAGTAATTCATAGTAATATAATTTGGCAATGTTTTATAAAAGTAGCCACTGTATAACTTATGTATGTAACTAAGTGGCAATTTTTATTTAATATAAATATTTAGAAAAAAACTGCATTAAAATTTGTTCAATAAAACCGCAAATTAAAAAGAGATCGCATTTGACCCCTCAGTCCTCAAGGGGTTAAAACGTTAAAATCACCTGTTTGACAATAATTAATTTTAGCCACGAAAATGAGTGAATTACCCATAGTGCGCTGTATTGGTATTGCTGCGAAAAAAGCAAGTTTTACAGTACACTATTTTTTTAATAAAAATAATGTAAATACTGCCAAATATTATGTGTAACTGTTGTGTACCCCTCGATAAGATTATGCGGTACGGAAATTAGAAAAATTCAGCAAAGTTGCACAATGAAAATGAAATGAGTTTCAGGGCGATCTTCTTCCCCCGACAAACCATTATCTGATGAGCCTTTTTTGCCTTACAAGAGTATGATAATTTTAGAAACGAATAATCTCAGGTTAATTTATAGCAAACTCTTAAAAGTGTATTAAAAACTAAAAAAATAAACAATCCATAGCATAATAAAGCCATAAAGTTGTAGTTAAATAAGTATACGAGTACAAAAAAAGTCAACCATAAAAATCAATGGCTCTGCAAAAATAATTGCGTCCTGCCATTTTAAGACACAAATATGTAATAAAGAATGATATTAATTGACAGTTTAATGACACAGATCGACATAATAATAACCGAACCGAACTGAAATGCACCGCACAGAGATGCGCTGTGCCAACTGCAAAGGACCTTAATAACTCAAAGTAGTTAAATCATCGCCTTGAGGATGGTGTGCGCTAAGAGCAACAAATATTATTTGAACTTTGACTACTTGTGTAGTGACGCTCGAAGAAGCTATAAAAATATTTTATAGCTGAATAGTGTTAGGTGGTGTAGCGCCGTTTACTCCCTGAATTTAAATCTGCTTTGGATTGCAACAGAGGGCTGGTAGGAAACGAAGTAAAAAAGAAAAGAAAAGAAAAGAAAAGAAAAGAAAAGAAAAGAAAAGAAAAGAAAAGTAAATAATAAAATTGAGGAAGGTGCTTCCTCTTGTGAAACGGCCATGCAAAAAATATCCTGCGATATTAATCGCCACTCGTTCAGCAAACCGTGGCGCTCTGACCGATACTCAAACGATATTTGTTGCAGCAGTGTCGCAGCTCACGTACTCAACCAGAATGCGAAACAGAGTCAACACTTTTTGTTTTTCGATACCTTTGCATACTCTTTGACTGAAAGTCCTGAAACCCTCCCCTTAAGCTTAGACTTGCTGAGTACCCCTGTTAATACATCGAGCGCTTAGCCTTACTAAACCATTTCGCATCAACTTTCTTAGCGTTGAGGGTACCACAGACCAGAGAAAAGCGGTGAGCTTTCCCATTGAGCCAGTATCTGGACAGCTCAAGTAGAAGGTGTCAATAAAAATGCTTAATTTGTTGTTCTAACTTAACAAAGTCTAAGCTGCAAGTATTTAGACCCTACATTCCTAGAGAGGACTGTGGATGAGGTGAAACAAAATCTTCCATAACTTCAACGAAAATATCAAACTTTAGATGTCATTTCTTGCTAGGCATCTTCTTTCTATCAATTCCCCATTACTCCTATTCAGTGACCATCGGCATGTACATCACTTCTTTGCAATGACCCAGTATTGTTGGATGCATCTTCAGCAAACGCTTGCCCTTTTGCTTGCGTATGGTGACGTGTGCCCTTCAGCGTCTCGTACTTAATTGCATTTATTACAAGCAGTAAGCTTGTTGCCGAACAATGCATCAGCATAAGACGCCAGATAGCTGCATCTTGGTCACGAATAGAAGGAGCTCGATAAGGGGAAAGCTAGATATTGCTTTAGTACATAATTTATGCGTATTGGAAAGGTTGTATCGTTAACAGTTCTTTTTACCAAGCTTTTGTTACAAATTTATCTTCCTCTCTAAGTCTCTGCTAGGCAAGTGGAAAAATGGTAAAGCGTTAATGTCTATTTTGTTTACTTATTAGATTGGTTAATATTAGGTTTAGTTAATTCATTACCAACATTTGCTTTATGTTGGTAGGTTGTATTGAGTAAGCAGATCGCTTACACAAATGAAAATACATCTGTTGGCTTGACTCTAGCGGGATAGCCGAAGGTTGTGTGCTAGTTGAGAGTATTGTGTTGCACTTAAATGCTGATTAATTGCAACTGCACCGAGTGAATAAATATTAATAGTGATTTCGTTCGCTAACACAAAAGCGTACAGTACTCTGCAGGCTTAAAAAGGAATTTTCTTAATCTTTTGTTATATGTAGTTGCACGTTTTCCACCGGAAGGAGCGAGTTCGCGAAATCGTGGTACCAGGACGGGTTCTATTTAGTCACAAAATTCGCAATACCAGTTCCTTTGCCCAACGAATTTAGCAATTACCAACAGTCTAACGACCAGTAATGAGTTCCTTTCGAAATCTGTCAGTAACATTTAGCGACAAAACTAGCAAACCGAGAAGAATCAAGCGGGGGATTACACAGGGTGGTGTCCTTTTCCCGCCGCTATTTAATTTCTACATATAAAAGCGTCCCCAACCACCAGAGGGAGTCTCGATTGTCTCTTATGCTGACAACTGCCCGATAATGGCGTCTGGGAATGGAATTGATGACTTGTGCTCGAGAGTAAACGGTTATCTCTCCGATCTTTCTCGCTTCTACACTGCAAGGAGCCTAACCCTCTCCCCTACAAAATCCTCAGCTACCCTGTTCGCCACCTGAACGAAGGTGACCAGACTGCAGCTGGGTATTCACGTCTATGACGAACCAATTGCGACGGTGAATAACCCGAAAATCCTCAGAGTAACCTTCGACAGTCTGCTCTCCTTTTCGGCGCGCATGCAACCGCAATTGTCAATAGAGCACAAAGCCGCAACAGAGTCTTCAAGTTACTAGCCGGCAGTACCTGGATAAAGCTAAAGACTTGTCAGCTCATAAAGTAACCTCTGCCCACGACGAATGTCGTTCTAGGCACACAACCACCTGACATCGACAAGACGGAGCTTCGTCTGCCTCGGGAGTCTAGGACCACAATAGCCCAATTTCGCTCCGGCTATTGCAGCAGGTTAAACTCGTACCTGAGCAGAGTAAATGCAGAAGTGCCAAAAAAGCGCCCGGCAAGCGGAGAACCACCCCACGACACGAGGCATCTCTTCGCATGCCCACTAAACACGCCTAAATAATATGGGCGTCGCATAACGTATCGCTTGTGAATTGCCTAACAATCGGTAATGCATGGAGTCGTTAGCTTAAATATGTCGTCTCTTGTCACCGGTTAAACCACAGCCGAACTAAAGGGCTGCATCTTCCATGTATGTAGGCATTATATGTATGTGCTTATTACATTCATACATACATACTTACTTATAAGGCAACACTGCAATATGGGACATCAATTTAGCTAATGTGTAGAAGATTTATTCAATTCATTGGAAGCTACTGTATGTAATGGTTACAAATGAGTAATACTTAATTCCTGATAGCAGCACAAGTTTGTTGACGATAATTTAGCAACGCAATTAGACGTAAGAGATACGCGTTTGTTCATCGATATCTTGCGTGGCAAAGTCGGTGAGCAGACAAAATAAATGGTTGAAATTACTAATCTCGTTTAGCTGACAAATCTGCTAAAGCAATACACTTGACATCTAGACACATGTGTCTTGTTTCACGAAAAAAGTAAGAGAAGAGTGACATTAATATGCCTCTTAAAAGAGAAAATATTATGCTTTACTTTTTTCGTGAAAAATTATACAATTTAAATACATTCGCAAAAGAATTTGTTTAAGTAAACGTATTTCTAACCCAGATATTTTTTATCGCTAAAAAGCGGCATAGAAGATTAACAATCCACTTATGTATTAGGTTTTAACCGCAAAGGCAAAACAGACACATTCTCAGCCCTTTGAAGCTTGGTCAGGGTAGATGGTTGCCCTTAAAATCAAATGTTTGCTTAAAATGACTGTATTATGAAATACGTGAGCTAGACAAAGACAAGAAGGCAAAAACATACCCTTTTAGAGGGTTAAGTGTAACATCAAATATATTTTGAACCGTGGAAGGGCAACATTTTTCGAAAGAAACGAAATCACCATAAGTACACCATCCGGTAACTGGACCAACCATGCAAGCATAGTTTACAGACCATTCATCGATAATCGGCCAACACCTTCGTCTCCTCTCACCCCTTGAATTCCATCATCGGAGACCAACGCCAACTATCGCGCAGACGAAGAGCTCAAGTTGCTTCTTGAGGCTCGCGATACTTTAACACAACTCCGTTCTAAATAAGTATTGGTAGCGAGTTAAACTATTCAGTCCCATTTGAATACATGCCCCGGCGACACCATGTCCTGAGCTTGACGCCGACTCAAGTATCACAGCTAGCAAAATATGTTGCACTTTGAGAGCCAGTTCGTTGCCAAATTAGTTTTGGGTATTACCGATTACAAAGCAGATATGCAGTCATATTATAGGTAAGGAAAAAAAAACGTGGTAAAAACGAATTTGAATGTACTTCAAGTGCTGTCTTCTCTTTCAACAATACATATGTATGTAGCACGAAAAAAGACTCCACATATTAATAAAGTCTGAGCGAAAATTTATTTAGCACACTTAGCATTTTTTAATAAATATTCAATTACGAATGAAATTGATACCTATCTGCATACAAGCATGTACTTGAGAACTACCTTATTCGATGCAGTTTACAGCGATTACTTGTGAATGCAAAAGCTTTGTCAACAAAATCGAAATAACATAGTTTATTGCATGCAGTTGCATGCACATAACTATCGTATCGTATATACACTTCACTAAAATCAGAAACGGAAATTGTATTGCATCATATCTTTTCGGTGCGTTTTGTGTGCGCTGAGCAAAGAGATTGCCAAAGTCCTTTTAAATGCCTCGCGAATGACAATTGCAACGCTAAGTTATTTATGTATGTGAAATCTATGTATGCGCTGCATGTTGAAAAACCTCCTGCACGTATTCGCAGTAAAAGCAAGCAAATCACAATAAAATCAGAGCGTTGGAAAGACATTAAAATATCGCAATGCATTAGGAGTGGCAAGATTATATTCCAAGAACTTTATTAGCAACACAATAAAGCTGGCGTTAGTTTTCCACGAACCCATATATTTATGACATAGAGACACTTAATACTTTCAAACTTCGAAAATTTTTCCGGATTAGCGTTCTCCTTAACAACTGTAGCAGTAAGAGTTGTTACTTATATGGACCATTACATTCTTTTCAAATCAAATAGGCCCACTAGGATTGCCATCTGTGTCGATCGCAATCAGGTGTTTTTGTTCCGATAAGTGATCACTACTCTGTCCGCAATCGCACAATTTGGTTGCAATCTCAGCTACTCAAATAGGTTTGTAATATTTGTAAAGAGTAGTGTAACCTCTTTAAAAGCAAAATTTAATTTAAAATATTTGTAAAAGGCAACATAGACGGCGCCTCTGACTCGCGAGTCAATTATGAACGTTTTGACTCGCCTTACGACTACACATACTTGAGTCATTCAGAGTCATACCGTGACTTTGGCCGGAGTAGTTAACACATATTTATTTATACTAACACATCCAAATCGACTAGCGTGTCAGACGCACAGTGTATGCCGCCTATTACAATACACATGTCAATCGAAAATGTTTTAAACGGCTTTATTTCGAAAATAATTTTTAAAAGGCGTTGCCACCTGTCTACGGAAGTCAATCGAAAGATGTTTAAGAAAGCTTATTTCGTAAATAATTTTCAAAAGGCGTTGCCACCTGTTTAAGGATTTCGAAAATAATCGTAAAAGGGTTGCCACCTTTTTATTACATCTAATCATATAAATTAAATATTACAATATGGATGTCAAACGAAATAAATAGTTTAATTAAGAAAATATTTTGAAAAGCGTTGCCACCTGCTAAAAGTCAAATTCAATTTAATGTAATAATCCGATATCCGAATGTCAAACAAAAAATGTTCCAAAAGTTTTATTTCGAAAATAGTTTGAAAAGGGTTGCCATCTGTTTAAAAGCCAAATTCAAATTAATGAAATATAACAATTTGAATGCAAAACGAAACATGCTTGAGAAAACTTTAATCCGAAAATACTTTGAAAAGGGTAGCCATCTGTTCAAAAAGTCCAATTCAATTTAAATAAACATATTCTGTTTAAACTGAATGAAATAAATAAAGTAATAAGACATTGATATTAAACAAAAGGTGTTGGGATATGATTTTATTTCGACACATTTTTGAAAAGAATTGCCACCTATAAAAATAATTTGAAAAATGTTTAAGTAGGTTTTTTATGCTTTAATTCTCGATTTACTTAAAGCTAAACATATCGACTATGCTCTGAAAGCTCGAGATAATAAGCAAGTTTTTTTTTTTAACAAAATTTGCTATTTTTCGGTGATATACTTTATTTTCTTGTTTGTTAAATTTAAAATTATAACGTTAAACCGAGCTTCATCCGGGCAAAGCTGCAGGCAAAATTGATTTTATATAAAATTTTGCGGGGAGCTTTTCTTATCGCTATTTTTCAATTCGGAAATGTTTGTCTAATTAGACTAGTCTTTGGGTGTTCTTTTTTTCAAAGAAACGGATTTCAAATAAAGGAAGAATTGGAGCATGTGTGTCGCGGTGTGTATGGTGCAAAGTTAAATTGGTACTGAGTCAAGCAGCGAAATAATTTAAAAATTAATTTAATGAGTACCGTTTTCACTTGAATTTATAGAGGTGCTGTCAAATTTTTCACCACTAAAGTGCTGACTTGTGTTTAGCTTATTTTTTTACTGCCTCTAACTTTTTTAAGTGAACTTAATTTTTTGTTATCATCTGGTCACACTGAAAACGACGCATTGCCCACTTTATTTAATTTAACTTTTATTTCAATGACACTTGCAACTAAGTTGCAATTAATGCAGACATAAAGAGCAAAAATGTGTGGGATATGTGCGCTTTCCACATTTATACAGTTAACAAAAGCTTTCCGCAATTTTATTTGAATTGATTTTCGCATCTCAAACGATGCTATGAGGACATTTACATACATCATCAATTGCGTGCACTATTTTGATTAAATTAAATGTAATTGACTCTGCCAAGTGTAAGTAATAATGAAAGTAAAATTGGCATACGAGCGAGTGAAATGATACACCTCCGCGCTGAATTTACCAACCAAATCCAGGTAACTGCATCTGTGGATTAGCGTTTAATGAAATTACAATTTGTTGCTGTAATCTCCTTTGAAGCCAACGTAATTGCCAGCGAATTGAACGGATATGAAAATCGTTAGCGTTATTGTAAGCTAATGATTTGTATTCTGCGCAAATCTTAACAACAACAAGTGCAAGTTTGCAATCTTAACAGCCTGGCAAACGTGCTTGTTATAAAAACGTTCCTTGCCGGGGGCGACATTGCTGTTGTTGTGTCGTATCTTGTTTGCCCATGTTGTTGGTATTGCAGCGTCAACTAGCAAGGATAAATGCGTGTAAAGCGGATAAGGACAAAATTGTAGTGGCGCGCAGTGGGTAGTGGGAGCAGAAGCAGCTGTGTCCTGTATGTTGCAATGTTGCCCTGTAGGGAGTTTTCATTAGTTCGAAAAGATTTTGAAGAGATTCAAAGACGTGAGATGTTAACGATTCTTAACTTTTGATGTGGACCATCTAACTAGCCTAGGTCTACAACTATGACGAGGATAGAATCGAAGACTTTCTAAGTGGCCTACACAACGAGAAATAGATGATAAAAAGTACGGTATAAAGTTAGTAAGTATGCTAACGGCATAGAAAAAGTAAGCTCAGCAGAAGAAATAGGCTGCTGATATTGCCTTCCGGAGATAAAAAGGAATGAGGGAAGTCCCGGGGCAAGATAGCATCCAGAGTTGGTTATAGTCATAGGCTTATTGTAAACCGAGAAAGACAGATTCGTTTGGTCTAGCGGTGGATGATCTAACACTCATAATCACTGCTAAGCCCTTACTAGGCATAGAAAGGAAAGCTAAGGTCGATTCTTCGAGAACGTTTGATCATCTGCCAGCATACCTCCCTAAAGGGTACATCCGTGGAATCTGTCTTGCATATAATTGTCAATTCTATTGCGGAGTCTCTTAGGAACAAACATTTTTTTAGTTGGTACATTTCTTGATATCGAGAGGGCATTCAATAATATGTTGCCAGGAACGATAGTAAAAGCTCTGAATTAGCTCGTAGTCTAGAACTACGTAGTTAGGCTCATCTCACGCATGCTTCACGACAGCAGCGCACGGAGATGGTCATTCATTCTTTTTTTGGATAGTCATGGTACACGTCGATCTGGAAGAGTTCCAATAGAAAGTATGCCGGGTTATTGCCTATACGGACGACATGACACTGTGCGATCTTATGCAGGAGTATCTAAAATTGATCATAAATTGGTATGGAATTGCTAAAAATCGTGGAAAGACTTTGCTTGTACTACTTACGAGTAGGTATAAAGTGAATCAAACCCAGCTTCCCTCGGTAGAGGACGTTTCAGTTATGCTCTCTGTCCGAGTCAGGTTCTTGGACGTGATACTGGATAGGAAGTTACCTTGGAAGCCTCACACTGCGTAGCGAGCAAAAAAAAACATCAGTGGCTATCTAATGCCGAAAAAACGCCATGGAGAAGCGATGGAGCCTAAATGAAACCACAATGAAGCTAGTCTTATTTTAAGCGGTCATTGCCTCGTGCAGGTCACCTTATTACAAGATTTAGGTTTTTCTTAGCTGGGTAGTTGTGTCTATAGATGCAGTGACATATTTACATGCAAACTCAAAAAATACTAGACGCAAAGGATACAAGCATTACACAACAACAATAAACCGCATCTGCGTGGGTAAACATGT
The DNA here is from genome assembly GCF_001687245.7 of Rhagoletis zephyria. Lineage (NCBI taxonomy): Eukaryota > Metazoa > Arthropoda > Insecta > Diptera > Tephritidae > Rhagoletis > Rhagoletis zephyria. Next base: position 2,197 of record NW_016164809.1, on the reverse strand, counting down.
TGAATTTTTTGCATTCAATTACACACATACATATATATGTATATGAGGCATGGATTGAACGCAAATAATCGTCGAAGCGAGTAAGCAAAAATGCTAAAAAAGTGAATAAAATAATGAATATTACAAATATAGTAGGGTTCCGTTGACAACAAATTGCAAGCCAATGCAATGCAAATTTCTTTATCTTCTGGCAGATTATCTCGGTTTTTCCGCTCAATTAGTTGGCAGAGCTGGTGGTTAATAACTTTTATATGCAAACTTAGGTGCGTTTGTATGTTTCGGGTCAGATGCAGATAGCGAAGCTTTCAATACATTGCATTACGGAAGCAATAATAAAGTAAATGTGTATGCAAATAGGAGCATAGACAATGAATATTTATAAATACTTTCAAGTGAAATGGGAGTCAAAGGGAGACGCATTGCAAATGGAAATTGTATTTCGCGTGAAAACCAATTTGAAATATTAGCAGCGCCAACAAAAATGTTACATTATTTTTTTCTCTTAATTTAGTCTTTGACTTACCTGTGTGATATCAGAAGCCATAATTAATAAAGTAGTAATTTAGGACACACCCAAAAAAAAAAAAATACCCCGAAATACATGAACGTAATTTTGATCGGTAATTTTTCCAGGATATTTTAATTTTATGCAAAAAAATCAAGCTACCAACGATGAAAATCGATGGATAAATAAACAATTTTTGATTGGTGAAATGAATGTGTGCAATATTTTTTAGTACATGGCTGTAGCCATGTGAGCTTTAGCCTCTTCCCGATGATCCTCCAAGAAAGATTCTTCCCAAGCCTTATAGCTGATTTGCTCTTCGGTCCTCTTGCGACGACAGTCGTCGAAGCCAATGTTCCCCTTTTAGGAGAAATCTCAGCAGCGGAGGGGCCAGCGCAACTCGCTTTTCTGTGGACATGGCCAGCAAAGTTTTCCGAAAGAAGAGTAGCAAGGTTTTCCATAGCGTCGATTCCTCCACTAGAGGAACAGAGGGTGCCATCCTTGACTTGACTTGAGTTAGTGTCGAAGATGACAGTCTGCCCACTTCCCGAGGCTATCGAGGCAACGAGGGGGTGTTATTGGGTAGGAATTGGATTTCTGGAAGAAGACGACGGATTGTAGCGTCGGTGCGGTGATCTTGACATATTGCAAAGGGGGCCTATCAGCTTGTGCAGATTTTATGGGTCCATAAGACGAGCAAGCAGTCTAAAGCTCCAGGCCTTCGAAAAAAGCTTGTGCTACCTCAACAATGTCACACGTCTGTAAATTAAAGCTAAATGTGCCTAAATGTACCTCACCATAGGTGTCATTGATAAACCAATACAGATCGCTGTCTCGGTATTGTGCAATTTAAACTTAGATACATAGAAAATGGATCAGCCACTGAATCTAGATTTCACATATTTACTAATGGGGCAAGCAAGTTTGGGAATGAGTACCTACTTTTACCATGCTTAATTCCCATCCAAACTTCCAGTCATAGATTTTAACTGCAAAGCGCATCTATGCTTGAGCACTTGGGCTTTCCCGCTTACTCAAAACCAATCTAATTTAATCCAATTTGTTCCAAGAAGTCCTGAAAGTATGCTTGTTAAATTAATCAATGTTTCAAGGAAAGACAAACTCCGCATGTCCTCTAAACTTAAATTTCGCTTTTCTAAGCAAAATGCATAAAATTTCCTAATTCTGAATTTTTGGTAAAGTACATAAGCTTATCAAATTTTCTCTGTTTAGCTTTATTGCATTTTAGCATTTAGTATATTTGTACAGTCGCGCCTGTTTGCTTGGAGTGAAATGTAATTTATGAAATTTGATATCCGCTTTAATTTTGGCAAATTTCCAGTGCGTCCACGCCCGCCTAAATTATTTGCTTTGCTTTTTTGTTATTTTTGCAGCTGGGTATTTGCTTTGTGTGACGCCAAAATGGCGCCAAGGCAGCACTGGAAATAGCTCAAGCGCAAATTGTGAAAATATTAAATAAATAACATCAGCAGAAAATATTTGATGGTGTCGAATTTTAAGCGAAATGTTTTCGAGGCAATATTAATTGCAATTTCTAAAAGGCTGGCACAGGCTTTGAGAGGTGATGTTTCAAGGTGAATAGCATGCATGAGTAAATATTAGCTGTGCTCGCGAAAAAAAATTTATATCACTGATAAGTAGATTAAGTTTTATAAATTTTTTTTTGCAAAC